>NC_080088.1:91868303-92168303 GCF_950005125.1 Chionomys nivalis
TTAGCATAATAAATGGCTACACAGCCAGGAAAGCAAAGCTTGCCTTCTACATCTCACCACAAACCAAAGACTCTTTGAGGTAAATTAAAAACTCTCACATAAAAGTAAAAGGGTAGGAGAATTTAGGGCAATATTTTATAGAGCTAAGGAGGGCTGGAAAGGCATTATGACAGAGGCGGGAAAGTTGATGACTTATATACATATTCAAGGGCAGTAATTGCAAAGTCACTTGCTAGAGAAAAAGATGAAGAGAATTCGGGCTGGGAAGATGGCTCAGTTGGCAAGTACCTACTGTGAAAACATGAGGTCCAGAGTTCAAACCCTAGAACTCACACAAAGTCAGATATGCGGATGTGAGTCTGCAACCATGGCACTGAGGAGGGGAGGACAGGATGCTGAGGGGACAGATAGATTCCTGGAGCTCTGGCTCACTGAGTGACTATCTCAAAAAACAAGCCAGCTCCTCATTTGGGCCTTGGGATTTCAGTCCGGTGCTCCAATGTGGGTCTCTGTCTCTGTCTCCTTTCATCTCCTGATGAAGGTTAATATCCAGGAGGACAACTCTATGTTTTTCTTTGGGTTCACCTTCTTATTTAGCTTCTCTAGGATAATGAATTATAGGCTCAATGTCCTTTATTTATGGCTAGAAACCCATTATGAGTGAGTACATCCCATGTTCCTCTTTTTGGGTCTGGCTCACCTCACTCAGGATAGTGTTTTCTATTTCCGTCCATTTGCATGCAAAATTCAAGAAGTCATTGTTTTTTACTGCTGAGTAGTACTCTAATATGTATATATTCCATACTTTCTGCATCCATTCTTCCATTGAAGGGCATCTAGGTTGTTTCCAGGTTCTGGCTATTACAAACAATGCTGCTATGAACATAGTTGAGCATATACTTTTGTTGTATGATAGGGCATCTCTTGGGTATATTCCCAAGTGTTCCCCAAGGTCAGCTGGACTGGGTCTAAAAAAAGCATGGGATAAAACTGGACTCACTGAACATAGCGGACAATGAGGGCTGCTGAGAAGTCAAAAACAATGGCACTGGGTTTTGATCCTACTGCACATACTGGCTTTGTGAGAGCCTAGGCTGTTTGGATGCTCACCTTACTAGACCTGGAAGGAGGTGGAAGATCCTTGGACTTCCCACAAGACAGGGAACCCTGATTGCTCTTCGGGCTGCTGAGGGAGGGGGAGGGAAATGGGAGGCGGTGGCGGGGAGGAGGCAGAAATCTATAATAAATAAATAAATAAATAAATAAATAAATAAAATAAAGGCGTGTGCTACCACTAAAAAAAAAAAAAGACAAGCCAGTGAGTAATAAAAGGAGACAACTATGTTGATCTCTGGACTACATACACACACACATACACATATGCACACACACAGGCATACACACATACACATATATACATAGAAAATTTGAATGAAACAGCCATCACAGAGTTACCTGCAACATTTATAGTAGTCTTACAAATTGATAAATAAAAGACAATTCAAAAGAAAACTAGGTACCATATATAAGAAAGAAATTCACAGAAGACAAGACTGAATCAGTTAACAAACATGAAAAACATTCAGCTTCATACCACTCAAAAAAAACGCAGTTTAAATCAACAATGAGTTCCCACTTTCACCCAGCCCATTAGGTGAGAAGATCAGTAGGCAGTGCTGTTAAAGATGTTGTAAGGATCTTACAATACTCTCAAAAACTCAAACTGTAGCAAGAAATATACAGAAATAGATATTTCTATAATATAGAAATATAAATAGACAAGAAATCAATCAGTATGTATGCAAAATTAAGCACACATTTCCTTTGACCTATCCATGCCATTAACAAAAATCTACCTTCTTGAAATGAAATCATTGTTCAACAAGAACAGAGATATGCAAGTAAAGACGTTGACTGCCTCACTGCAATGGCAACAAAGAGAAAACCCCACAAGAGCCACCCAAAGGCTCATCAATAACGAATAAGTGGGTAAATTAGCACATCCATACCATAGAACGTACTCCAGTTAACTTTAAACGACTGATCTATAGCTACTGTCCCGGAAGAATGAGAGGGAGGGAAGCCACTGGCAGACGAGTGTGCATAGAGGCCCACCTATGAGGATGTAATCATTATTGAAGTCCTGCAGATGTATGATGCGTATGGGAGAACTCGCGTGTGGCTGTCTTAGCATGGATAAGGATGCGAAAAGGTACATGCTACAATGTTCATACTGCAGGCAGGAAGGATGGAGCACAGGCTGCGAGAGAAAAGGTCTGCTCCATAGATATTTCCGCTGTTACAACTGGGTTACTTAACTTTTAAAATAAAGAAAATATCAAAGACGAAAAATATTATCTCCCTGAATGTAGGTTAATGTATGGTATTTAACACGTGAGAACAGATGTGAAAGAACACTGAGTTATAGCCCTGCTGCATATAGAAGTCTTTCTAATGAGATTTATTCTGCCTCTACATGGAGACTGTAATGAGATTTCAAGCTCAGAACTCTATCACCCATCCTTTGCAGAAAACTATGAACCTAAAACCATTGCCCATCAGCTCATTGATATTCCAGATTGCTCCATTAAATCTCCCCTCGTGCAGCTCAGCTGTCTTTTCCTCAGCATTTTCCTTCAATGCTGTCCTATCGATTATGTGGTACCTAAAGAGATGGACCAAGCAACTGCTCAGTCTGAGAAGGATGCTGAGGAGAAGAAACACACAACAAGGCGACAGTCTCACAGACAAACCCACAACTACCCAGAGCAACATCGAGAAACACCTGAAGCGTAAATCAAGTGCCCTGGGATAGTAACAAAGCTTTACATGGCACCGCGACTTGATGATATTTATGTCTTAGGGGTTGAATCATAATGGAGTTTAATCTTGTGTGAAAACAACCATTGTTTAAAGTCATCATTAGCTTGTTCTACAAACACTATGCTATCACGTACTAGGCAAAATCTACCCAAGGAAATTAAACATAGAGGCTCGAGGGAGTTGTACTGATCCCAATAACTAACAGGATAAAGCTTCTGGAGTGCATTCAGTGGCTCTTAGGCAGACTGTCTTTTAAGATGGCATTTACACCATTTGCCAAATGAAAAAAAAACTACGAGAAACTGGGGGAGGGGATTGTGGAATATATGCCGTCTCTAAGGCTTTATTCAACTTCCTGCAACTATGTGAAACAGACAAAGTTTAACTATTTTAAAACAATACAGCTCTCAGCTCATAACCTAATATTTCCTAATTTCATGATTGGGATTAGTTAGCGTGCTTCCAGGAGTCTTGGATTTCATAACCACAAAACACAGAGCACAACCTAGTACTAAAACTTTCACAGAGATTAGAGAACGGAGACAGCTTGCCAAGCCCAGAGCAAGTGATCAACAAGTTACAGTAATGTCAATTAACAAAATTTAAGATTTATATCTAAGGTATAAAATCTCAAAAACCACTAAAGATATACTACTCTGAAAGAAACATAATAATTTTAAAAGCTACCAAATTCTCAGCAAAGCAGTATAGATGCCCCCCCCCCCCCACTTCTTTGCCATATGTGTAGCTAAAATATCTGGGCAGTGTAGAGAAGACAAAAGAGCAGCCACTGGGAGGGAGAAGCCCTGGGGCATGGTCCCTGTATTTTCTTTTGGTCTTATCCCAGATGAGATGTTTGTGTGGTTTGTGGTTTGAACAAGACTGACCCCATAGGCTCATGTATTTGAATATCTGGACCCAGATGGTGGAACTCTTTGGGAAGGATTAGGAGGTGTGGCCTTATTGGAGGCATGTCACTGGGAGTGGGCTTTGGTTTTGAAGTATCAAAAGTCCATGCCTTTACCTGTTACCTAGTGTGCCCCTCTGTAACAGACTCAGTTTAATTCAATTCTCATAAACCACCCACCCTAACCCCACCCTGCTGCCACCACCGCCTCCAGCTTGTGGGTCAGATGTAAACTCTCAGTTACTACTCTAGTGCCATGCTTGCCTGTGTGCTGCTAGGTTCCCTGAATTATGGTCATGGACTCTAACCCTCCGGGACCCTGAGCCCCATATTAAATGGCTTTCTTCTATAATTTGGCTTGGTCAAGGCATTTGTCGTGGCAACAGGAAAGCAATTAGACAATGCTGAAGAATATAGCATCCACAAAGGATCTAGAGCAGACCAAAAACTCCTAGGGGAAAAAAAAATTTCTCTTTCCAGTCAAAGCACCAAAAATAAAAGTCAAGCTATAAAGACATGAAATTTGAAAAAAAAAAAATACAAAACAACATTTTTCCTTGGCCATCCTTTTAGCAAAGCAAGATGGCAGCTCAGAATCCCTCCCTTTCTCTGCTGGATCACTGCGTCCTTCTACCCCCTGGAGCGATGAGAAAAGGCAAAGAAGCCTGGCGCTCATTACCACACAGTTTTATCACATTCCTCCCCTCTCCACTACCATTATCTCCACTGCCTCCTGATAGGCAAGAGGTGCCCTTCTCCCTGCCTCCCAGCAGAGCCTTAGAAGAGAACTTCACCAGCATCCCGCAACAAGGATGTCTCCCCACCTGCTCTGACAATGAAAGCTTCGTGGGGAGCAGTAACAAAGTGACCTCCCTCTCACAGACAAGACAACGGCAGTGAGGAGACCTCTGGGTCTCAACAAAGGTGGAACAGGAGCCATGAACTACCCTCATCCTAAATCTGGGAGCATCACAAGGGTGTCCCCACTTCACAATATTTATGTATGTGTACATATGTGTGCGTACATGTGTGTATGTATGCATGTGTGCATGAGAGGGGAGGAGAGAGAGAAAGTTGCTAAAATGTCCAGAATTTTTAAAAGATCCTTTGTTAAATCAAAAATGGGGAGGGGGATCCCAAATGAAATACATTTACAGATGCCAATACCAAGAGGAGGAAGATGGTGGAATTTTCTAGAAAATAACAGGCATGGTGGTACACTGCTGTAATCCAGCACTTGTGGGAAGAGGCAGGAGAAATGAGTTGTTCCAGGCTACCCCAGGCTACATAGGAAATCCCTGTCTCAAAAAACCACACATGGCAGGCAGGACTGCTCAGTGGGTAAAAGCACTGCCATGAATGTGGGTAAAAGCACAACCTGAATTTGACTCTTGGCACTCTAGGGAAGACACTCAAACATTATCCTATGATGCCCCCCTCAGCACATGTGCACACACATACACACACACCATAGCATGGGCACACCCACACTCTCTATTACACATAATAATAAAAAAAGCTTTCAAAAATTATCCAATAATTTTCAAGTGCTTTTTAAATACACTTGAAACAAATAGATGAAAAGTTTCAAGAATAACAAGAAAATTGAGTGAATAAATGGAGATCATAGATGTGAAAGATAATACAGAGATAAAATACTCAGTGGATTGACTCAACTATGGAGAACAAAAGAAAAAACTCATAGGAATGAAGGGTAGTCCCAAGTTTAGAGAGCTAAGTGAACTTCAAAGAGGGCAAACACAAACACTGGAAAACTAAAGACAAATCAAGTGTCTTGGAAGCTCTGAGAAAGAAATGAGATATTATCTAAAGAATACACATTCATGTCCAGTGGGATGACTCAGGTGATGGAGGCATCCCCAGAAACAACAGGGTGGAAGAAGAAATTCCCACCGAATGTCCTCTGTCTGTCACCTGTGCATTGTACACACACACACACATGAGGGGGGGGGGGGAAGGGAGAGAGAGAATGTAATTTTTTTAAGTTAGCTAAAATCCCAAAAGAATAAATGGTTTAAAATGCAGAGACCCTCTCATCAGACACAAGGCAGTCAGGAGAAAGACATACATTTCCCAAGTGCTGAAGGAAACACTGTCAAACTACTAAGTGTATATCCAGCAAAATTATCCTTCATGCTCCAAGATGAAATCAAAGCATTCTCAATGGAAGGAGAATGAAAAGAAGCTTTCTCTAGCAAACCAATCCTGAAAGTTCTGATAATGGGAAGTGACCAAAGACTCCGAGCATTATGGAACAAGAGGAAAAAAAAAAAAAAACCAGACAGAGCAAATAAATAAGTAAGCACAGGGCACGTTCTTCTGAGACCTCTAACGTGCATTTGATGGTTAAGACCAAACTTGTAGCATTGTCTGATGTATGTGGGAGAAACACTTAAAACAATTATATCATAAATGGTCTGTGTGTGTGTGTGTGGGGGGGGGGAGATGCACTTCCAAGTAAGGCAACAAGGACCACACACTCAAACTGACAAAGTCAGTCTCCTGGTTATTACTGGCTCTACAGCCACATAAGTAGCTTCCACTCTCACAACCAGTGAAGGACACCAGGCCACCTCTGTGCTGATCTTTCCTTTCTTGGTGGCCTCCAAACACTTGCAAAGAAGTCAGAAGCATGTCCCCAACGTCACTCAAGAGAATAACTAAGCCAGAACAAACAAGTTTTCATTCTAACTTTCCAGGGGAGAGGAAGCACAAAATCCTCCCGAAGCTTAACTCCCTTATCCTAACCAGACTCAGAGTCATTAATTTTTTTTTCTGCTGTTGTGAATGCATGTCTGCTCATTCCTGTTAGGGCCATATTGTGTTGGCCCACTTTGATAAGTGGAACCTTAACCATACCAATTGTTAAATCCCTCACAAAGGCAATAACTTTAACACAAACACAGCTTGTAGACTATTCCTATAAAGTTTTTTCATAAGCTATAAGAATGTAGCAGTGTATCCTTTCTGGAAGTAAACATTTAAAAATACACAGTGAAGTACCCACTACCTCCAAGCATTCACAAGCATGCTTACTAGTTCTAATGATGTCCAGATTGCATTTTTAGACTTTTCAAGCAGGAACCACAGCTTCTCTATCTTGTTCGCTCCGTATGACACACACCTCATGTTTTGCTTGCTCTCCTCCTAACTCTCCATATGATTTACTAGACACAGTTCTGACTTCCTGTGGCCTGCTCTATGATGTGCATCTGTGCACTGAGAATATTACAACAGGCAGGCACAGACTCTCCCAGCTACTACCCATCCACGGCAGGTGAAGTCACTGGGCACATAGGAGTCCTGCTGAAGACCAGGGACCTCCTTCAAACCAAGCTAGACCATGGCCTGTGGGGCACAGTCAAGGAGAGCAACCTTGACTGGCTGCAGAGGAGAAAGACACATAGCTGGCGAGGGTGGCAGAGCAGAAGATGGCTAGTGAAAGCCGCAGAATGCATCCTGACCTGGGGGTCATGTTACTACTCTTCCTGTTGTCTGACAAAACACCCGAGGGAGAAAGAGAAGTAGCTTAAGGGAGTAAGGTTTATTTTGGTTCTTGCACAGTCCATCACAGTGGGAAAGGCACAATGGCAGGAGCAGGGAGCTGCTGGTCACATGACATCTGTGTCAGGAAGCAGAGAGAGATGGACGCTGGGATTCAGCTGGCATTCTCCTTTTTTAATTTAGTCCAGGACCCCAGCTCAACAGATGGTGTTGTCCACATTCAGGATGGGTCTTCTCAGCTCAGTTAAACCTCTCTGGAAATGTGTTCGGACCACCCTGTTGGTGTGTTCTCCTAGGGGATCCTAAGTCCTGCCAAGTTGACAGTCAAGATTAACCACCCTAGTGGTCGCTCTGAAAATAACTTTGCGGTTGGGTGTGGAGTCTCAAGGCTCTGGTCCCAGCACCAAGGAGGCTGAGACACAAAGATCACCAAGTATTTTGAGGAAAGCCTAGAATAAATAGTGGAAATTTGTCTCATTCATAGATGGATAGATAGATAGATAGATAGATAGATAGATAGATAGATAGATAGATAGATAGATAGACAGACAGACAGATGCGGTGGTAAATAAAAATAACAACTTTGAAAACCACAGTTCTCTTGTTAAAAAAAAAGATTCTCTCTTTAGAATCAGTTTCTGCTATCCTTGTGCCAATTAATCTGCTCACTCCAAAAATATACATTAAGCCTGCTTTTCCCAGAGAAATACAAAAAAGTAAGAAAGACAAGAGGGAACTGTGGATAAAGGAGAAAAAAGGAGCTTGGAGCACAGACAGCGAATCACCACAGGTTCACTCCAGAAAGGGGATGAAATTGACTTTGAGGAGGTGCAGGTTGGAAATGCCCAAGTGCACAAGTGAAACAGGAAACTGGAGAGCAGGTAAAGAAACTGTGTGTCAAGATCACTGTCCTGGGGAAAGCACTCCAATAGGGAAGCAAGCCTGCTGCCTGAGCTTTGGCTAGGGCGGGGAGAAGAAAGCCGAGTGCAGCAGACGGAAAGTTTGCTGGAAGGCAGCATGCTAGAGAGCTGGCACTGGCAGGAGCTGCACATCCGTGTCTGAGATCGTTTCTGCTTTTTGTCAGGCTTCCATGCTTACTGGCAAGACAACTCAACTCTCTTCCTAACTGCTCGAGCCCACAGCTTGTCTGGCTCATTGTCGGACATTTCCCAATGGGAGCTACAGAGAGCACATAATGGGATCACATTGCCTCCTCTCCTTAACCTCCGCCAGGGCTTCCTACTGCTCTTCGAATGAGGCCCAGCTTCAGACACTGCAGGCTCTGGTTCTCAGCTACCTCCTCAGAGCCTTATGAAACTGACACCCTTCCTCTTCTGATTCAGCCTTTAGAGCCTTTTCAAAGTATCCGGACTCACCACATGGGCACTGTACAAGCTGGGTCCTCTGCTTGTACCCTTCCCTCTCTCTTCTCACCTGGTCAGCAGGAGATCACAATTCACACCTCACATCCTCAAAGAAGCCTAGCTAGACGTCCAGCTAGCACAGTAATACAAGGTACCCAGCTCGCAGAACCCTCAGGACAGCCCCATTTGGCATGACTATTGTAGGTTTAGCTTCGCTGGAGGAATGTGAGCTGCTCAGGGGTGCTGAAGACTGTGACTCATCATTTAGTTTACCATCGAGCCTATAGGAAGCTCTTGATAAACGCTGGTTGGGAGAGCAAATGAATGGAACCAGGAGTGAGGACTGCCACTTGTGAGTGCATGCTTTGAAGCCAAACACACCAGATGCAACCTCTTGTTTGTGTCTACAAACAAGTTCAAGAGCCACCTGAATTAGGTAGTGCTAATGTTTAGTCTCCAGGGGGTCTCTGAAATTAAAGTAGGTAGCACTGTAGCTGATGAAGGTACTGCTTGGTTACTGAATGCTCATTTCTCTTACCAGTACGCTGCACTCAAGTCTTCGAGTCATTGAAGGATTGAATTCTCTTCAGCTTCAATTGAACGTGAAACTACTCATTTGTGCTTTGCTATGGAACTTCCAGTGGTGGCATCTCTAGCCTGACAGCAATCTATTTACAACGGTGAATCCAAAAGTAAAAGCCATCATGCTAACTGACCATCAGATAAAAAGAACTAATCTCAAGGTCACTTGGAACTGGAGTCAACCCATTCCGTTTCCCCTTGACAATCACAGATCAAGACAGTAAGCACAGATGGAGCCAGAATCAAGTCTTGAGGCTTCTAGTTGAGCCAACTAAGTGGGAAATGCTTAAACTCGATATGCAGCTAGCACTGTGGATTCGTAACCAGTCATCATCTCCTTCATTAATAAGAATCAGATCCCATCATCTGTGTGGTTAATTACAAGCTGGGAAATACTCAGGGTATACAAATTTTATTAGCATGGCTGACATCTGTCAACTATTTTGGTTAATTACTCCTGAATTTGGATTCTAGCCTTCCACTATTTCAAATTGTAATATATTTGGCATAAAGGGTTTTCAAGCTGCCATTATCTCTGTTGAGTATTTTTGTCTTACTCCTATTCCAAAATTATCAGAAATAAGCACTGCTAGCTTTCACACTGACAGTTCATCCCACAGCTAAACAAAATGAATTGTTAATCAGCAGAATACGAACTACCCCATGGCTAAAAATTTTTTGTCAATGTTTATTAAATACACTCAATGCTGCTATGTAGGACATAACATGTTTGGAACTTCCTTAATTACGTGCTAAAGACATAACCCCAAAACTTTAATTCAGAACAGAGAAAGCCATTTGGACTTTTTAAAAAGTAGTTTGGATGCTGCTGAGTTTTCTGTAGTTTTTTAAGGAGGCATGATTCCCTTCATCACCCAGGAAGCACTGGTGATGGCTAAGGGCAGGGTGCCAGGCAGAAAATAGTATGGAGGTGAAAGAGGAGTCTGCGTAGGGTGAAAGGATCAGAAGAATCAGAGGGGACAGGGAGGTGAGACAGGGTGAGCAGAACAAATCATACAAGGAAGGCAGAGCAGGGCCAGGTCACTCATTCCATGGCCACCAGTGACAACTGGAACACACAACCAGAAAGGAAGATTGTGCTGAGAAACAAACTGTACCAAGAGCACTAAACTCTGGCAGTCCTCACTGGGAGCCTTCATTGTTACTGTGTTCTAGACTGTTTTAAAGCAAAAAAAAAAAAAAAAAAAAAAAGATTGCTTTTGGTAGAATTGCCATTTTTATTATGTTGATCCTCCCGATCCAAGAACAAGGGAGATCCTTCCATTTTCTGGTGTCCTCTTCAAATTCTTTCTTCAAAGACTTAAAGTTCTAGCCAAATAGATCTTTCACTTCCTTGGTCAGAGTTACCCCAAGATATTTTATGCTATTTGTGGCTATCGTGAAAGGTGATGCTTCTCTGATTTCCCTCTCTGCTTCCTTATCCTTAGTGTATAGGAGGCAACTGAATTTTTGGAGTTGATCTTGTATCCTGCCACATTACTAAAATCTGGAAACAACCTAGATGCCCTTCAAATGGAAGAATGGATTAAGAAAGTATGGAATATATACATATTAGAGTACTACTCAGCAGTAAAAAACAATGACTTCTTGAATTTTGCATGCAAATGGACGGAAATAGAAAACACTATCCTGAATAAGGTAAGCCAGACCCAAAAAGAGGAACATGGGATGTGCTCACTCATAATTGGTTTCTAGCCATAAATAAAGGACATTGAGCCTATAATTAGTGATCCTAGAGAAGTTAAATAAGAAGGTGAACTCAAAGAAAAACACATAGTCATCCTCCTGGATATTAACCTTCATCAGGCGATGAAAGGAGACAGAGACAGAGACCCACATTGGAGCACTGGACTGAAATCCCAAGGTCCAAATCAGGAGCAGAAGGAGAGAGAACACGAGCAAGGAACTCAGGACCGCGAGGGGTGCACCCACATACTGAGACAATGGGGATGATCTTTCGGGAACTCACCAAGGCCAGCTGGACTGGGTCTAAAAAACCATGGGATAAAACCAGACTTGCTGAACACAGTGGACAATGAGGACTGCTGAGAAGTCAAGAACAATGGCACTGGGTTTTGATCCTACTGCATGTACTGGCTTTGTGGGAGCCTAGGCAGTTTGGATGCTCACCTTACTAGACCTGGAAGGAGGTGGGAGGTCCTTGGACTTCCCAAAGGGCAGGGAACCCTGACTGCTCTTCGGGCTGATGAGGGAGGGGAACTTGATTGGGGGAGGGGGAGGGAAATGGGAGGCAGTGGTGGGGAGGAGGCAGATCTTTAATAAATAAAAATAAATAAATAAATTTTAAAAAACCTAAAAAGAGAGAGAGAGAGATTTGCAAAGTTCACAGGTGCATGGTTATCAGAACCTAGGAAGTCTGACTTCACAACCTCTACTACCACCCTAGCTCAAAAGGTGGAGTACCCACCTAAGAGAGGGTCCTCAGAGGCAGAATAGACCCACTCTCAAGGACAACGTATATTGTGACCCATTTTTAGGAATCGTAGTTAATTGGAGATAATCCAGTGATGTGGGAGTGTCATATCAATCTGTTGATCTCATTGGTTAATTAATAAAGAAACTGCTTGGCCTGATAGGTTAGAACATAGGTGGGTGGAGTAAACAGAACAGAATGCTGGGAGGAAGAGGAAGCAGGCAGATGAGATGAAGCTCTGACCCAAGATGGACGGAGGCTAGAATCACCCTGGTTAGTCACCACCTCATGGTGCTACACACATTAATAGAAATGGGCCAAGCAGTGTTTATATGAATACAGTTTGTGTGTTGTTATTTTGGGGCATAAGCTAGTCAGGCGGCCGGGAGCTGGGTGGCAGGAACGCAGCCCACAGCTCCGTCAACAATCTGCCACCATTCTGCTTGTGCTATGTAATGGCTAAACAGGACTATGAGAATCAGCCATGGAAGCTTTGCAAATAGCCCATGAAAGAAAGTCTACTTCTATGCATTTGGGACAACTGCTAAAATGAACAAGACAGACCATATCAAGTGTTGGCATTGATACGGAAAAACTAGAACTACTCCATATCACATTGGAAACTGCTTATTAAAAGCACGCCTATTGTGTGGCCCCATAATTCCCACATTTTAATCAATAAGAAAAATAAGTAGTGCCAGTAAGGTGGTCCAGTGGGTTATGGTGCTTGTTGCCTGGTCTGAGGACCTGGATTTAACTCCTAAGACTCACATGATAGAAGCAAAGAGCTAGCTCCCATGAGTCATCCTCTGACCTCCATACAGGCACATTCATATGTGAAAGACAGGCAGGAAGGAAGGGAGGGAAGTAGCGGGAGGGAGGGAAAGACATTCACCTTACACACTTATATAGCAATACACATACCAGCTGTATCATAGTTCAAAACTGGAAGCATTATCAGTAGAACAGATAGTAGCATGGTGTTTTACCGACACAATGGAATACTAATCAGGCAATTCCAGGAACAAACTGTTAATGATTGCTACACAGATGAATCCCAGAGTAATTAGGATGAATAACAACAACAACAACAGAAGATCATGACCTCAGTGCCTCCATGCTTAGGCAGCCTCCATACTTAGGAATTTTAGGCAAATTCCGGAGTGTGGAAACTTAAACTAATTGGCAAAATAAAAAGTTGATCTTGGTGTTTTCTTGACAACTGGAGCACAAAGATTTAGCAAACACAGAGTGGAACTTGCAGAGAACTTGGTGGAGGGATTGCAGGTCTGACTCCATGAAATGGAGAGGACGTCTACACATTTCCACTGTCATAATTCTGGCTATGATTTCATGATATGTTCAAAACCTATTGAATGACAGATTAAACATCTGCCATTTATTTGATATCAACTACACTTCAGTAGAGCTATAACTTTTCAAAAGCAACTTCAGGGTAGTTTGGGAATTAATCTGATTGTTCCATTCTGACACACGATGTGTTTACAACTTCAAAGATAAGTGTTCCTTCCACAGAATTGGCAGGCTTGAATCATAACCAAGCCATGGGCAATACAAAGTGTTCTCTCTGTCCAGAAAAGTAAGCTGTGTAGCCCCCGCCTAAGTGTGCTGCATCGTAAGAAGCAAAATAGGAAGGAAGAAAAACAGCTGCTTCTCTTGACCCATTACTAAAGAGAAATAACTGAGTCCTTTCGGGACATTCTTGCAATGCTGACTCATACTGTATTCCTGAAGCCTCCTTGGGATGGATTCTGGACTTAGCATATGTGTCTCAGCACAGCTGGCTAAGGCTCACCACACCCAGAAACTGTGTAGAATCTGTAGAATCACATTCAGTAGCTTCCAAGATGTGTGTGAGCAGCCCCTCGTGGACTGGCTAGATCCAGAGCCTACGTGCCCCTAGGTGTCATCATGGTCTGAGGAACATAGGCTCTAACAGTCTGTCAGCAAGAGTGTTGCACAGATTTTGATGGAACGTTCACTCAAGGGAAACCAAAGGTGATTTTTTTAATGGGTTAACTCTATGGTGTTTCTAAGTAACTACAATCAACTACAGATCAAGACTCTCCAAAACTTATATGGAAGTGGGGCTTGGACACTGAGGAACTGTGGGGAATAAACCTTTCAGGATGGGATATGTGGGCTGCTGAAGTGACAGAAGACTCCAAGGAGGGAAAGACTGCAAGTAAAGGAGGAAAGAAAAGAATCATAGACGAGAGGCGGCAATGAGGGTAAGAGAAGCCACAGCAAGTAAGAGACAGGCTGCAGTCAGAACCCATTTGTTACACAGTCCAGGTTCCAGGACAACGCCTTCACGATGAGCAGCATAATGTGGGCTAGCTATCCATGGTAGACATATCATGAGCCAGACATTGCCCTACAACTGTCCATACTGCACAGACAGGGAAGTGACAGATGAAATGCTGAGTTAACAACAGAACATAAATATTTATGAACTTTCTATGATGGATAAATCTTAGACTTTAGGATATTCTGTTGTTGAAGGGAAAATACTTTTCATACATGCCATAATCATCGTCTCTGTCTCTACATGAAGGTGATACATTCAGCTGACATTCCAAGTGATAGCCAAGTTAAATGCTTTTATGCAAATTATATTCATCTGGTATATGAAATAATATAGGTCTTAGTAGCATTTTCAGCATCAACTGTGGCGCATAAAAACAAAAAAAAAGTGAAAAGAACAGATTTTTTTAAAAAACACATTAAAAGCACCGTGAAGCATGCGTGGTTTGGTTTGAAAGACACAAGGTGAAGGGTAGTCACAAATATTAACGACGTATCCTTGGATAACTTCATTATCCTTAATCATCTGGTCCACTCCTTCATCTGTAAATGTAAGAACCATTCCACTTACCCTATCAACGTCTCTGGACCAAGAGGATCAAATGAGGGAAGGGAACAGAAATTGTCGCGCCTCACACAGAAGGGAGCACTCCCGTCATCGTCATGCCATCTCTACTAGAGATGGCAGCTCCTCACTAATAAGTGCCCGTGCTATAAAAGACACAACTCCTCTCCCGCCAAAGCTTTTATGAAGCTCCTAGAATAAATTTTTGTCCTACTTAATCATATCTAATTTTGACTGCTGGTATCTAATGGGCAATTCAGGTTTGCTAAATGCTTGTTGTATTATTTTTACAAAATTTGTCCCTCATATGCTCTAAAACATGTATGTTTAAATGTTCCACATATATACACACATATATATATACATCATAAAACACAAATATTTATATATTTACATATACAATACATATTTGTGTTATATATATATATATATATAAAACCTTGGCTTTACAAATAATCATCTTTTATATTCTCCCCAAACCACTACTCTAATTCATGGAATGATATCTCCTTATTAAGAATCCTTTCTTAATGATTACTTAGACTTTTTAAGTTTTGTGTGTTGCTACTTTGTATTAGAATATCTCCTGTTACCCCTGTAAGACACTGAACAATGAAGACAATGGGCTACAATAAAATGCCCTGTCTTGATTTTTAAGACCTTGATTCAGCTTCTTCCAGAGTCCTGAGACTATTTGGAAAGAGTAGCTCGTGGAGGGCTGAAGGCTGGCTAGGGCCCTTCCATGATGGCACTGCACCACCCCACTAGATAATCTCAGTTTTGCATGGTTCTCAGCAGTAGTTAAGTGACCGTGAGTGGAAGAGGCATCTCTTTAGATGCTTCCTGCTGTCTGTGTAGGAAGCTGGGGTGCAGGTGAATTTTAAAAGGCAACTTCACATTCCACTGACTCTTACAATTCCAGACCAAGGGTATCAGGGATGGAGGAAGAGGGAGAGGACAGTACTCTGCCCTCGTTCAAATACTCTTAATGATTTAGGGGTAATTATTTCTTTTAAAGTCCAGTGACCTTCAAAATATTACACAAGAGAAAGGAAAGAAAAAAAACTACATGGTTCATGGCCAAGAACATTAATAAAAGTATTTTCTAAAGTAGAATCTTATTTTCATTTTCTATTTAATTTTTTTCATATTTTATCATCTCAGCTGCCAAATTTCAATCTTCATTGATTAAAACCACAGCAGAACTTCTTGCATACAAATTTATTCAGGTTTGCAAACATTAAATCATCATTAGATTAGAATGACAAGCATGACAAAATTAATAAACCAAAAAAGGTTTGGGGAAATATAAAATCTAAAATGTATTGAATTAGGTTTTAAATTGAACCCACACAAGCTTATATTCAATTACAACTAATATATTGCATACTTTTTCATCAATTATTTTATAATTATCTCCCTAAATCCTTTAATTTACCAAGAAATCCTAAAGTTGACCATAAAGATACCACAGAAATGCAAACTGGGTCTAAACTCCCACTAAATTCATCAAACGTCACCTTACTTCAGTTTACCAAATCATTTTGCACAAGTGAATGCTGGAAGTGTCCTCAGTGCTCGTCAATGTTACAATTAAGAACCATATTATAGTAAAAGTAAAATGACATAATTATTTTGAATAATTATAGGTCTGTACTTTAAGATAACTTACCATACAAGCCCGTTTATAAGCTTACATGTAATTAAGATCTAATTTCCAAGACTAACATGCAGTCTAGGGCAACAGTCTTGCCTTTGAAATACATTTCTAAAGGAGAGAAACCCCTCCTGTTGATTTCTTTATGGCATCCGGTGGTTAGCAAGTGAGTATAGGGGAGAAGTTAGGGCTGGAAATGTACCTGGGGGGCGGGTAATAATTACAGATCCCCTGGGAAATGATGAGGTGCCAGAGAGCAAGCATTGTCAGACTGAGAACAAGCCAGTCTGGGCCTAGACCTCTCAAACAGCAGAGAGAGTAAAAGACAGACCCGTGAGAAGTCAGGTATGAAAACCTCTGGTTTGGAGATAGACATTAGGATAGATTTCCAACGTCTGTTTTATGCTCGGCAGTGTTTTGATTTCTCCTAATCACTGTATTCCATAATAATGAGAAAAAGGAAAAGTTCAATAATAACAAAGAATCACAGGACTACCTGAATAAGCTAGAAATCTATAATTCATTTGAAACTGAGTATATCTTATGAACTGATCAGAATAAGAATTGCCCGTTTGGGTGCTTCACCCTTTGGGATGTAACTTCCTCCCTTATTAATGGGATCAAAATGGAGATTTGACGGTTAGGAAAAGTCTCTAAAAACTGATTTTAAATTTCAGTCCATCATCAATCTCTCACAAAAAAAATTATTGACGAAAAAAGAAGGTAAACTAAATATCATCATGAAATTGCCCACTACTAATAAGTGTCAGGGGTCAACAGCCGATAATGGGAGACTCAGATCTGACCTTTTTCTGTGGCCTTGGACACCACATAGTAGAATCACAACTCGGGATTCCAAAAGCTCTGGATATTAACTATCTCCAAATGTACACGTATTGAAGGCTTGTACCAAGGGGTGGTTCCAAACCTCAGAGGTGAACAGATAAAAGATCTGACATGAACAATGGAGAAAAACCACTAATGCAGTGGTTCTCAACAGGACCCTTTCACAGGGGTCGCCTAAGACCATCATAAAACACAAATATTTACATTATGATTCATAATAGCATCAAAATTACAGTTATGAAATAGCAACAAAAATAATTCTATGGCTGGGGTCATCACAACATGAGAAACTGCATTAAAGGGTCGCAGCACTAGGAAGGCTGAGAAGCACAGCACTAATGGATTCATTATTTGGTGGAATTATTAGGCAATAGGGTCTGACTGAAGGAGGGATCGCTGGGGACATATCATCAATGGGATAGACCTTGGCCTTAGCATTGCCTCTGCCCCTCTGCTTCACCACATGTTCTGGCTGACAGAATGCACTCCATCGTCGGAGACCCACGGCTGTGCACAAGCCAGTCTAAGAGGGAGAGCCACAGCAAGGCTTTCCTTCAAGTTACTTTCCTCAGGTTATTTTGACAGAACCACAGGAACAACAACAACCAGACCAACCCACAGACCTGCAGCAGCCCCATAGGTAAGGTCTGTGCTACGGGGTAACATCCTGCTGAGTGAAACTGTCTTGGGCTGGAATCCCAGCTGAACCTTAGGTGAGATACATGACATCTTTTGAGGCAGGGGTGACTTCATCCACAAGATGAAGATGGTGCTGATGAAACTGTGAGGGTTAAAATGATGGGTTAACATGACGGAATGGTAGCTCATCTATGGTGCTCTGTTTTCAAGGGATGTGAGTGGGACTCAGGACTAAGCCAAGTTTCTCACAGCTCACGCGGGTGTGGAGCAGCCAGAACACCTATTCTTAAGCAGTGAACACCGATAACCTGAGGAAAAGTTCCAATTTACATACCAAATCAGGACCGACAAGAGAAATTCTCTTGCAGGTGCCTGATGAAAAAAACAACCTGCGGACTTGCTCACCTCCACTGATGGGCTTGAACATGGGGCCTGGCATCTCCCCAGCAGCTACCGCTCTGACCTGGTGGAGTGAAGAGGGCAGCAGGCACACTGCTCAGTAAGTCTTCAAAGAGTAGGGAACAAACGCCATCACAAAATAGGCCAGAATTGCTCTAAGGTATGATAGACAGCTTTCTATAGTCTCTGCCTCTTTCCTCTTATTATTCCACTATGGAACTTCCTTCAATCGGAGGCGTAAAGGAAACATTACTTGGAATTGTCTGAAGCCCGCGATTAACAATTCTTAACACTTCAGTAATGTACTGTAGCAGCTGTATGCTAAGAAGCCTATTTAGCAAAGGTTAAATAAGACATTGTATTTACATAAGACTTTAACATCAGATTTTGTCTACAACACAGATTCTTGCAGCCAACTGTGGCGAGCCAGTAATTCACAACAATGTCAGGACGGTGGTACTTAGAGACACTTTAAAGACGGGTTTACCAAATTGACAATAGTATCCTTTTCCCACTAGGCAAGAGGAGTGCTCTTAAAAGACTTCGGATGCAGCTGAACCTAGAATGCTGAAAGGGCTTCTCGTGTGCTTATATTTGATGTTAGTCCTTAAAGCCTTAATATTAAAAGCCTAAAGATTAATAGTTTCTTGGCCAAGAAATCTTTAATGTTGTGATTTGCTCTGGCATTGTGCTAGGAAATTTCATATGAATTTAAACAAAAGGAGAGGAAACAGGGGAAGGAGCAAAGAGAAATGGGGAAAGTTGACATAAAACTCTAGAGAGAAGAGTTTACTAACAATGCAAAAGTCTAACAACTTCTACAATAGAAATCTAATCCATCCTGCTGTTTCTCCAAATATTGAAACACGAAAGCAATCAAATAACATCAACTTATACCCATCTCATTCATTCCCAAGTATGAGAGATAGAACCCATACGTTAGGCAAATGTTCTACCACTGAGCCACACCCCAGCCCCTCACTGGGGGATTCTAGGCAGGGGCTCTACCACTGAGCCACACCCCAGCCCCTCAGGAATGAGGAGGGGAAGGGGATTCCAGGTAGGTGCTCTACCACTTGAGCTTCTAAAAACTGTGAAGTTTACAGTAAAGCGAGTAGTGTCAGCTGAGCTAAGCAGCCCAGAATCTTTGGGGAGACATTTTGAATCAAGACAAACCCTTGTCTGGGAAAGTCTCTCTGTAAATTGAAAGAAAAGCTAGCTTAAATCAGATAGGAACTTCAACACCAATCTAAAAGAACCCTGAAGAATTCTAGTCAGTCTTTTCCAGAAATGAATATTTACAAGTTAGTAATAACAGGCTATGAATCTGTACAGGGATAAGGCTCAGCCACTAAATTCTTTCTAGGAAAGGATGAATGGCAGTGTTCATCTTTACACATTTTTCAGATTGGTCTAAGAGAATCTCTTTTGGAAAGGGAAAAAAAATCGCCTGTAGGTTATAAGCAAACTATTATAAAAGGGGATGATTTGAACGGCACCTTCAATGTGAGCAACAGTGTACTTCCCAACCCAAGCCACCACGCTCTGTGTAGGTGCAGACCAGTGTATACCAGGAAGATTAAAAATCAGATCGTATCTGTCCCTAGCCATTTTGTGCTTACACGGCTTTTCTGTGTAAAACCTGGCAAGATATAGTCCCCCTCCCCACAAGAATATGCTTCTAAACAACTAAAACTCTTATATAAGTTCAACACAAACGTACAACAAGCTGTTAGTTCACAGTGTTTCTCTAAACTTGCTTACATGTTAGCTACGAGGATATTTTTCCCCTGGAGAACTGACTTGAAAGCAAGCCTAGGATTGCCCTGGTACAAGTCAATCCTTCAAAACCATGACATCAGAATTCAGCAGCAGCGGCAGATGAAGTAAAACTGCCTGCAGTCATTCTTGACTGGGGCAGGATGACATGGGCCAGGACATGCCGACTCAGCCCCAGTGTCACAAAGCGAAGACAACATGATGGTCCTGGTGCGGACACCACAGCCAAGATCTAACAAAATGGGAACTAATTTCCAGGAACTCCTTTCCTGGAAAAAGTTCACTGTAAGGCCTAGAGGATGGAGCTCTTCTTTCTTTAATAGCAGCCTAACAAACACTGCTTTGCTATTCTTTCACAGACTTATTAGTCTACATAGCAAAGAAAGACTTTAAAAAGAAATTCCATCTACTGGCTATCTTTTGATGTATATGTGCACAGGTATATACACAGATGCGGTGGCCATAAGACAACCAAGTGTCCTTCCTCAGGAGCTGGCCACCATTTATTTATTTATTTATTTATTTATTTATTTATTTATTTATTTATTTATTTATTTATTTTTGTGGTAGTGTCTCTTATTGCCCTGGAACCCACCAAGTAGGCTGTAAGCTTGTCAACCCCAGGGATGCCTGTTTCTGCCTCCTCAGAACTGAGATTACAAATATGTGCCCACAGGAGTCTTTTATCATGTGAGTTTTGGGGAATCACATTATCAAATGAATCATCTCCAAAAACTGAATGTCTTTTAATCGCAGTTTAACCACTGAGAAGTGATGGGTCGTAAAAGAATTCCAGAGAGATTATTTTCCTAACTACACACTTCCAATCTCTATAATACCTATTGTCCACCTTGCTTCAATCTGAAGCCCCTTCATTTCTACTTAGTAGATCCACTTTGCATATGAAGAAGCAGAGGGAGGCCAACGTCCTTCCTCAAGGTCACAAAGCTAGTGGGTTGCAGAGTAGATTATATCTCAGAGCTCCAAATTCCCCACTCCCCCCTTAGTCCACTGGGCCATGCTGCTTCTCTGGCTGAACTGAGAATGGATTAGAATGAAGATTACCATAAAAGTTTGATTTTTCCATTCACCACTCATGGCTGCCGATACAAGCGTCATACTAAGAGGCCGATTTGGTATTCAGCTTCGGTAGTTTCCCGACTTCATTGAAGCAGCGTGGAATTTGACTAAAAGGTATACTCTTCATAATCTCTGCCAATATGTATGATTTCAGATTAATTACCCAAATGGTTAGCAGGCTGTTCAGATTCTGGTTATGTAATGGACAAGGTGGCTTAAAGAGGAGTCATTCCATATTTTTCACAGCAGATTGGCTCCTGGCCTTCTGTATACTATGCTCCTTGAAAACTTTATCAGGAACACTTTGGGTATGAAAGTTTCATTTGACAGTCAAGAATGTACATTTTCTTAGCAACTAAAACTAAAAATACTAATGATAACGGAAAGCCAAAATCAGAAAAGCCCAACACTGGGCCCCTAACTCTGCCTGAGCCACAATCACCCTTTCCTTTAAGATTCTGGAATCGGGTTCCAGAGATTCTTTTTAGCATCTATCACCGATCACTGAAAGCAAGGGGCTATAAAATCTCGTTAGCCATCATCCAGGGCAGTGTGCTCAGAGGTCTAGGGAAGCTAATGAAGAAGGGAGAACTTACGTTGAGCAATGGTAAGCCCAGGGTCACAACAAGGAGATGTCTCGGGAACCTTGACATGTATTGTTCATTTGTTAGATTTCTCTTTGTGTTGATGTCACAAAGAGACACAGAGGGTGCCAGAAAGACAGGAGTCTGACTTTCAGCATATAGGACTGTGCTTACTAGCACACAAACAGTGAGGGCAGCCTCTCTCCTAGTAGAAACTGAGGGGTCTGATGAAGGAAAAGGCTGGCTGTGAGCCCTTATGGGGTGAGGTGAAGGTACTTGAGGAATGAGGCAACTGTTGCATCTTAGGAGGCTCCATGTCTCTCCTGCAGTCTCCTCTCCCTGACATCACTTCCCCACAGTGAGATAGGCTGCTCCAACAGACAGTCCTATCCTGGATGACCGACAATGACTGAGTAAAGTCGTCTGTAATCTCCTAGGAATCCTGTTTTAAAACCGAGACATTCTCTCTCTGTTTTTTACTTAAAGATTATAGACATTTTATTTCATTTTTATTTTTAAGCATATAAATGCCTTCCCCCACATGTACATAAGTATATGTTCCACATGCATGCCTGGTGCCCATAGAGGCCAGAAGAGGGCACTGAATCCCCTAAAACTGGAGTCACAGTTGGTTGTCAGCAGCCCAGGGGATGCTAGGAACCAAACCCAGACCCTCCTCAAGACAGAATGCTATTAACCACTAAGCCATCACTCTAGCCACACGATTATAGACATTTTCAAAATAGAAAGATATATAAAGAGTCACTTAAAGTTGTATTAGATATATATCTATAAATATACCTAATATACAGAGATATGTGTATATATGTATGTATGTATGTATATATATATATATATATATATATATATATATATATATATATATGCATATGGCCTGGGAACAAAGGTGCATTTTGAAATATATTTCAACAAAGAAGGTCCATCTTAAGACCATGTAGTGGGCAGAGCCTAATCAAGAGGGTAGACACATTCCCCAAATAGCTTCATGTCCTTTGCTTAAGAACTATGTGACATATTTTTTTAAAAAGAGCCAGTGGGGAACCTTTATTACTTACTAGCTCTATGACCTCAGAAAAGTCACTTAACTTGGTTTCTTAATCTCTGAAATAATAATCACGACACCTACTAACAGGATTTTTTATGAGAATTATATTATTAATAAGAGTCACACTTAAGGTCTGGCATTTTGGAAGTACTAAAGAATGTCACAAGATTTTTTTCTTAATTTTCTTTTCATCCATCGTTTTTCTGGGCCTGAGTATTAATTGGTTTAGTATATCAGCTGTCCTGCATCCTAAATCAAATGAGTCTCCTCAACATTTTAGAAGCCGGATTGGATCTCAAACCATATTCCCATAAATTTAATTGCTGCAGTATGAAACTTGCTCCCAGCTGGCCAAAGGAGAAGCCATGAGTGAGGGCAGGCCAGTTAGGATCCTCCAGCCTCACAGGCATGGCCACAGGGAACCAATCAGCCAGTTTTCCTCACTTGACTAACAGTTGGGATGTGTCACTCCTTCTCAGAGACTTTTTATTTATTTGTTCTGAACTGGTCCTTTCCAACACAGGGCTAAAGATTCATGATTCATTCAAAAAAAAAAATCAACCTCTTGGTCAGAGAGGTTTATTGGCAAATTTGAACAATAATTCACTTTTTATACCAGCCCTTGCTATCTCATGTGGTAAGCTGAACTAGAGAGACAAGAAGAGTTGCTACTGGTCACAGATTTAATTAGAAATCCAGACACTTTTTTCAAGGCAATCTGTTTTACTACAGACTCCATCAGTATTCTCTTTGACAGAGGCATAAAGAGAAATTTTGCTTCTTTATAATATTGAAGGCCAACAGACAGCTACATTAATGGGTTTCTGCCACTCTTTAGGTATTTGAGTGAAGGCAGGGAAGTAACCCTCCCAAGATGCAATGCCTTCATTTGTGAAATAGTGGTGACACACAGGGAACCCACACTTTTGCAAAGTGGCGATATGCATAAGCTCCAGCTACTACAGACAGGTCAGTTAACATCGTTCTCCCCCCAGAGCATGGTTTAAATGTCACATCAGTCAGGAGCAGTTTCATAAATACAACTTCACACTAGCTCTGTCAAACACAAACCACCATGGAAAGAACAAATGGGAAGCTGTACTTGGTGGATCATAATCCCAGTTCTTGGGAAAGTGGTCCCAGGTATAAAAAAGTCCAAAATCATCTTTAGACACATAGCTAGATCAGATTAGTTCTAGGCCAGCCTGGCCTACATGAGACCTTGCCTCCAAAAAACAAAAATTAGTATCTTGTCAAAGTCTATCAGTGATTGATTGTCTGCATCTTAGCTCACTTGGAGACAGCAAATAGCAGAGTTGCACTGTTTCCGTATTTCCTAGAGATGAATCTACCCAACACTTTAGAAAACAGACCATCCAAAGATGCAACTGGTCAAGAAAGACAGAAGTACGGTAATGAAACCCTGCTGACACTGGAAGTGAATCTTAAATCATGCTTAAAGAGGAAAGAGCTCAAAGTGGGAACACAGGCAGCTCCAGCCTTGGAGAGACTATGTGTGCAGCCACTGGGACTCAGCAAAGAGCAAAAGTGAACAAAAGGGATAAACAAATCACAAGGAAAGTATTAGGGATCAAGGGATGGGGATGGGGGAAAGGAGGAGGGAGCTTCAGATGATTCTACGTAACACTGAAAGCATGATCCAAACTAATAATGCAGTGTGGAAATTCACCAGGACACGGAAAAACTGCCTGCTCCATGTCATAAGCTGCATACCAGGACAGAGAAGGCAGGCACTGTTCACATTGCTCATGTTGACTATTCTAATTCAGGCATGCTAGGCAAGCTCTCTGACCAACTGTGCCACATCTGCAGCTCCGACTTTCACTATTCCTTATGCTGTGCATTATGGCATGCTAAATCAACATGAGTCTTTACCACTGTTTCATTTCCCTATTTATGCACAGCTCACGGAGTTTTAATGTTATAACAAAAACTTTTAAAGGACTTAGAAATGCTGTCATTTTTCATACTAAGATTGCTCTGTGAGGTGCTACTTATGCCACAGTATGACAGCCCTGCAGTACTGAGAATGAGGACTCTCCGCCCGTGCGCAGGAAGGAGGCGGCAAGTCCTGGAGCTCTGGGTGTCCACAGACATCCACTGGGAGGTGAGGGAAGGCCGGCAAGGGCTGGAGTCTGAGGAACTTTCAGACTTTTAATGGTGAGGGCTAATTCTAAGGTCCTTAAAGATGGCAAAGAGCCAGTGAAAGGATTTAGGAAGAGTGGCAGGGAGGGCCGACAGTTTAGAAAATAAACTGGTCATATTTTATAGAGTGGGTTTCTATACAGTCTGGCGCCATGCAGGAACTGAATTAATTCTCTCAGAAAATTAAAGTCTACAACTGTGGCCCAGAATGAATAAAAGAAAGCATCTTTGGAAAAAGCTGGATATGATGGCACACACCTGTAATCCCAGCACTCAGAAGGTTACAGCGGGAAGATCTCAAGTTTGAGGACAGCTTAGGTTACATCGTGTTAAATAAATCAGAAGTACAACTGAGCAAAGGTGGTGACTAGCTGCCAAAGGGTTCTGAGAATGGCTGCAGTCGACAGACTGAAGCGACACTTTGCTGACATTTGTTGAATGAAACATACCAGGTACTGTGTCAAGGGCTTTACACATACATTATTAACATTCTGAATCCCAAATCCTGTAACAGCCTTCGGATGAAGGCTCTTTCACACTCGGTATTTAGAGAAAAGTGCGGAGGCCCAGATAACAATGAAACATAGCACTGCTGGACAGGAACAGGCTGCCCAAGTCTAGCGCCACCTAAAGCCCATTCTAATCATGGTCTACAATGCCCCCCCTTCTCCCTTGGCCCAGCTTCCTGTGACTGCGCCTCATGCTGGTCTCCTCCCACAAGGAAGTTTTCCTTCCCCAGACCCTGTACATATGGGTAGCAGGACGAGCACAGCACATGCATCCTACAACATGAAATCTCTACTGAAATCTCTGCTGAAAATAATCAGAACCATTGGCCGCCTGGACAGCCCTTGCTTCCAACAGGAAGACAAACAAAGGGCCTGAGAACTCAAAGCTAAATCGATACATCTAAAAACCCATTCTTCACCTATACCTGTCATAAAATGGAGCTTCTAATAAGTGAGGTTTGAAATAATAGCTGCGTATGACCTACACACATCCTTTGGTACATTTTAGTCATCTCTCCATAATGTAAGTTGTGAGAGACTGCTTGGTCATTCCTGCCACTCGGAACCTGAAATAACCACACAGAAACTGTATTAATCACTGCTTGCCCATTAGTTCTAGCTTCTTATTGTCTAACTTTTACATATTAATTTAACCCATTTCTAGTAATCTGTATATTGCCATGTGGCTGTGGCTTAGCAGGTAAAGTTCCCAGTGTCTGTCTCCCATGGGGCTACATGGCTTTTTCTTGACTCTGCCTCCTTTCTTCCAGCATTCAGTTTAGTTTTCCCTGCCTACATAAGTTCTACCCTATCAATAGGCCAACGCAGTTTCTTTCTTTTTTTTAACATGATTTAATCTTATTTTTCTTTTTTTTATTGAAAAATTTCCACCTCCTCCCTGCCTCCCATTTTCCTCCCCCTCCTCCCAGTCCTCTCCCCCTCCCCCACTCGTCTCCCCTTCCTCCTACTCCTTTCCCCCTCCCTCTCCAATCTGAAGAGCAGACAGGGTTCCCTGCCCTGTGGGAAGTCCAAGGTCCTCCCCCCTCCATCCAGGTCCAGGAAGGTGAGCATCCAAACAGGCTAGGCTCCCACAAAGCCAATTCATGCAGTAGGATCAAAACCCAGTGTCATTGTCCTTGGCTTCTCATCAGCCCTCATTGTCTCCCATGTTCAGAGAGTCCGGTTTTATCCCATGCTTATTCAGTCCCAGTCCAGCTGGTCTTGGTGAGCTCCCAATAGATCAGCCCCACTATCACAAAGGGTGGGTGCACCCCTCGGGGTCTTGACTTCCTCGCTCATGTTCTCCCTCCTTCTGCTCCTCATTGGGACCTTGGGAGCTCAGTCTGGTGCTCCAATGTGGGTCTCTGTCTCTATCTCCATCCATCGCCAGATGAAGGTTCTATGGTGATATGCAAGATATTCATCAGTATGGCTATAGGATAGGGCCATTTCAGGTTCCCTCTCCTCAGTTGCCCAAGGAACTAACTTGGAACATCTCCCTGGACACCTGCAAGCCCCTCTAGAGTCAAGTCTCTTGCCAACCCTAAGATGGCTCCCTTAATTAGGATATATACTTCCCTGTTCCCATATCCACCCTTCCTTTATCCCAACCATCCCATTCCCCCAAGCTCCCCCCATCATCTCCTACTCACTTTTCTCTCCTCATTTCCCCTTACCCCCATCCCACCCCACCCCCAAGTTCCCAATTTTTGCCCAGCAATCTTGTCTACTTCCCATATCTAGGAGGATGACTATATGTTTTTCTTTGGGTTCACCTTCTTATTTAGCTTCTCTAGGATCACAAATTATAGGCTCAATGTCCTTTATTTATGGCTAGAAACCCATTATGAATGAGTACATCCCATGTTCATCTTTTTGGGTCTGGGTTACCTCACTCAGGATAGTGTTTTCTATTTCCGTCCATTTGTATGCAAAATTCAAGATGTCATTGTTTTTTTTTCCTCTGAGTAGTACTGTAATATGTAAATATTCCACACTTTCTTTATCCATTCTTCCACTGAAGGGCATCTAGGTTGTTTCCAGGTTCTGGCTATTACAAACAATGCTGCTATGAACATAGTTGAACAAATGCTTTTGCCATATGATAGGGCATCTCTTGGGTATATTCCCAAGAGTGGTATTGCTGGGTCCAGGGGTCGGTTGATCGCGAATTTCCTGAGGAATCACCACACTGATTTCCAAAGTGGTTGCACACGTTTGCATTCCCACCAGCAATGGATGAGTGTATCCCTTACTCCACAACCTCTCCAGCAAAGGCTATCATTGTTGTTTTTGATTTTAGTCATTCTGACAGGTGTAAGATGGTATCTCAAAGTTGTTTTGATTTGCATTTCCCTGATCGCTAAGGAGGTTGAGCATGACCTTAAGTGTCTTTTGGTCATTTGAACTTCTTCTGTTGAGAATTCTCTGTTCAGTTCAGTGCCCCATTTTTTAATTGGGTTATTTAGCATTTTAAAGTCTAGTTTCTTGAGTTCTTTATATATTTTGGAGATCAGACCTTTGCCTGTTGCAGGATTGGTGAAGATCTTCTCCCAGTCAGTGGGTTGCCTTTTTGTCTTAGTGACAGTGTCCTTTGCTTTACAGAAGCTTCTCAGTTTCAGAAGGTCCCATTTATTCAATGTTTCCCTTAATGTCTGTGCTGCTGGGGTTATACGTAGGAAGTGATCTCCTGTGCCCATATGTTGTAGAATACTTCCCACTTTCTCTTCTCTCAGGTTCAGTGTGTTCAGATTGATATTGAGGTCTTTGATCCATTTGGACTTGAGTTTTGTGCATGGTGATAGATATGGATCTATTTTCATTCTTCTACAGGTTGACATCCAGTTATGCCAGCACCATTTGTTGAAGATGCTTTCTTTCTTCCATTGTATACTTTTAGCTCCTTTATCGAAAATCAGGTGTTCATAGGATTGAGGATTAAAATCCGGGTCTTCTATTCAATTCCATTGGTCGACTTCTCTGTTTTTAAGCTAAAACCATGCTGTTTTCAATACTGTAGCTCTGTAATAGAGTTTGAAGTCAGGGATGGTAATGCCTTCAGAAGTTCCTTTATTGTATAAGATTGTTTTGGCTATCCTGGGTTTTTTGTTTTTCCACATAAAGGTGATTACTGTCCTCTCAAGATCTGTGAAGAATTTTGATGTGACCTTGATGGGGATTGCATTGAATCTATAAATTGACTTTGGCAGAATTGCCATTTTTACTATGTTGATCCTCCCAATCCAAGAGCAAGGGAGATCCTTCCATTTTCTGGTATCCTCTTCAATTTCTTTCTTCAAAGACTTAAAGTTCTTGTCAAATAGATACTTCACTTCCTTGGTTAGAGTTACCTCAAGATATTTTATGCTATTTGTGGCTATCGTGAAAGGTGATGCTTCTCTGATTTCCCTCTCTGCTTCCTTATCCTTTGTGTATAGGAGGGCAACTGATTTTTTTGTAGTTGATCTTGTACACTGCCACGTTACTAAAGGTGTTTATCAGCTGTAGAAGTTCTTTGGCGGAGTTTTTGGGGTCACTTATGTACACTATCATATCACCTTCAAATAACGAAAGTTTAACTTCTTCCTTTCCAATTCGAATCCCCTTGATCCCCTTATGTTTTCTTATTGCTATTGCTAGAACTTCAAGCACTATATTGAAGAGGTATGGAGAGAGTGGACAGCCTTGTCGTGTTCCTGATTTTAATGGGATGGCTTTGAGTTTCTTTCCGTTTAATTTGATGTTAGCTGTTGGCTTGCTGTAAATAGCTTTTATTATATTTATGTATGACCCTTGTATCCCTAATCTCTCCAAGACCTTTATCATAAAGGGATGTTGAATTTTGTCAAATGCTTTTTCAGCATCTAATGAAATGATCATATGGTTTTTTTCTTTCAGTTTATTTATATGATGGATTACATTGATAGATTTTCGTATGTTGAACCAGCCCTGCATCTCTGGGATGTAGCCTACTTGATCATAATGGATAATTTTTCTAATGTGTTCTTGGATTCGGTTTGCCAGTATTTTATTGAGGATTTTCTCGTCGATGTTCATGAGTGAGATTGGCCTGTAATTCTCTTTCTTGGTTGAGTCTTTGTGTGGTTTTGGTATCAGGGTAACTGTGGCTTCATAAAAGGAATTTGCCAATGACTCTTCTGTTTCTATATTGTGGAATACATTAAGGAGTATAGGTATTAGGTCTTTTTGGAAGTTCTGGTAGAATTCTGCATTGAAAACGTCTGGACCTGGGCTTTTTTTGGTAGGGAAGTTTTTGATAACAACTTCTAGTTCTTCGTGACTAACAGGTCTATTTAGATTGTTCACCTGGTCCTGGTTTAAGTTTGATATATGGTACTTATCTAAAAAATGTCCATTTCTTTACATTTTCCAATTTTGAGGCATACAGGCTTTTGTAGTAAGATCTAATGATTTTCTGAATTTCCTCTGTGTCTGTGGTTATGTCCCCCTTTTCATTTCTGATCTTGTTAATTTGCATATTCTCTCTCCGCCTTTTGATTAGTTTGGATAGGGGTTTATCAATCTTGTTGATTTTCTCCAAGAACCAGCTTTTTGTTTCATTGATTCTTTGGATTGTTTTCCATGTTTCTATTTTGTTGATTTCAGCCCTCAGTTTGATTATTTCCAGTCTTCTACTCTTGCTGGTGAATCTGCTTTTTTTTCTAGAACTTTCAGGTGGGCCTTTAAGTCTCCAATGTGTGCTTTCTCCATTTTCTTTAAGTGGGCACTTAGTGCTATGAACTTTCCTCTTAGCACTGCTTTCATAGTGTCCCATAGGTTTGAGTATGTTGAGTCTTTATTTTCACTGAATTCAAGAAAGGCTTTAATTTCTTTCTTAATTTCTTCTTTGATCCAGGTGTGGTTCAGTAGTTGACTGTCCAGTTTCCATGAGTTTGTAGGCTTTCTGGGGGTAGCATTGTTGTTGAATTCTAACTTTAATCCATGGTGATCCGATAAGACACAGGTGATTACTAATATTTTTTTGTAACTGTGGAAGTTTGCTTTGTTACCGAGTATGTGGTCAATTTTTGAGAAGGTTCCATGAGCTGCAGAGAAGAAGGTATATTCTTTCCTATTTGGGTGGAATGTTCTATAGATGTCTGTTAAGTCCATTTGATTCATTACCTCCATTAATTCCCTCATTTCTCTGTTAGGTTTCTATCTGATTGACCTGTCCATTGGTGAGAGAGGAGTGTTGAAGTCTCCTACAATTAGTGTGTGGTTTGATGACTGCCTTGAGTTTTAGTAATGTTTCTTTTACATAAGTGGGTGGTGCTTTTATATTAGGGGCATAGATATTCAGGATTGAGACTTCATCCTGACGAACTGTTCCTGTTATGAGTATAAAATGTCCCTCTCTATCTCTTCTGATTGATTTTAGTTTAAAGTCAACTTTCTTAAAAATTAGTATGGCCACACCTGCTTGTTTCTTAGGTCCATTTGCTTGATAAACCTTTTCCCAGCCCTTTACTCTGAGTAGATGTCTGTCTTTGTGGTTGAGGTGTGTTTCTTGTAAGCAGCAGAATGTTGGATCCTGTTTTTGTATCCAATCTCTTAGCCTGTACCTTTTTAAAGGTGAGTTGAGTCCATTGATATTAAGTGATATTAATGACCAGTGGTTGTTAACTCTGGTCATTTTTTTTTTTTTTGGTAGTAGAGTTTCTGTGTTTCCCTTCTTCGAGTTGTGCTGGTGAAGGGTCATTAGATGTCTGAGTTATTGTGGGCATTGTTGGACTCCTTGGGTTGTGATTTTCCTTCTATTACTTTCTGTAAGGCTGGATTTGTGGCTACGTATTGTCTAAATTTGTTTTTATCCTGAAAAATTTTGTTTTCTCCATTTATAGTGAACGAAAGCTTGGCTGGGTATAGTAGTCTGGGCTTGCATCCATGGTCTCTTAGTTTCTGCAGTACCTCTATCCAGGACTTTCTGGCTTTCATGGTTTCCATAGAGAAGTCAGGTATAAGTCTGATAGGTTTACCTTTATAAGTAATTTGACCTTTTTCCTTTGCAGCTCTTAATATTCTTTCTTTATTCTGTATGTTTTGTGTTTTGATTATTATATGGCGAGAGATTTTTTTTTTTTGATCCAGTCTATTCAGTGTTCTGTATGCTTCTTGAACCTTCATAGGAATATCTTTCTTTAGGTTGGGAAAGTTTTCTTCTATAATTTTATTAAATATATTTTCTGGACCGTTGAGCTGTACTTCTTCTCCTTCTTCTACCCCTATTATTCTTACGTTTGGTCTTTTTATTGTGTCCCAGATTTCCTGAATGTTTTGTGATGACAATTTGTTGGATTTGCTGTTTTCTTTGATCAGTGTGTTTATTTTCTCTATGGTATCTTCAGTGTCTGAGATTCTTTCTTTTATCTTTTGTATTCTGTTGGTAATACTTGTCTCTGTAGTTCCTGTTCGTTTACCCAGATTTTCCATCTCCAGCCTTCCCTCGGTTTGTGTTTTCTTCATTGCCTCCATTTCATTCTTCAAGTCTTGAACCATTTCCCTTACCTGTTTGATTGCTTTTTCTTGTTTCTCTTGGTTTTCTTCGGTATCTTTGAGAGATTTATTCATTTCCTCTACCTTTTTGTTTGTCATCTCTATTTCTTTATGACAGTTTTTCACCTCCTGTTTAAGGTCCTCTATTATTTTCATATAATTCCGTTTAAAGTCGATTTCTTCTATTTCTTCTGGAGTAGGGTGTTCAATTTTTCTTGTTTTGGGATCCCTGGATCCTGGTGATGTCATGTTGCCTTTCAGGTTGTTGCAGTGATTCTTGCATTGGTGCCTGCCCATCTCTTCCTTTAAATGGAGCCAGGAGAGGCCTGGTGTCTTGGTCCAGTCTTTGCTGTGACTGACTCTCTGGGTGGATCTCCTCTGTGTAGAAGCAGGAACTGTTCCTGTCTGGATGGAACTCCTTAGCACTCAAACGGGGATGTCAGGTATCCCCCTCCATCCATATGGAACTCCTCAGCACTGAAACAGGGATGCCTGGAAGCCCAAGGATCCCTGGACAAAACATGGGGAGCAGGGCGGGGTCGAGTAGAACACAGGAGACCCTGCAGCACAAGCTGAAGATGCCTGTGCTCCCTTGCGGGGAACCTTCAGGCCTGCCCAGCAGGCAGGCACTCACCACTCCAGGTGGGTAGCCTTAGTGCAGAAGCCAGAAACTGTTCCTGAGCCAAGGACCTTGCAGACAACAGAACAGGCTTGGGGAGGTGTGGGGGGGATGGGTCGTGTGTAAGAAAGACACCCCTGTAGCAGGAGCTGGGGGAGGGAGGGTTGTGCTCTCTTCCAGGACAGGCCACCCAGGGATAGCACACACTCACCCGTCCAGATGTAACTCCTCGGCCAACATGTTTTAATCTTATTGAAATTTTAAGACAATTCAATCACCACTATCCATCTTTTTTCAGTGGGCAGATCACATCCTGCTGCTTTGGTGGTCTGGGCAGGAGTGGGCCAAGGCAGTTTCTTTATTCACCAATGGTATTCACAGCATACAGAGGGGAATCTCCACATCAGTAAGTGACGTGAGAATAATTGTTCACTTAAAATGCTTAGGGAGAAAAGCAAGAAGCAAGGTTAGCACAGGCTCAGTATGGAAGCTGTTTGTCCCCAAACATGTTTAACCCTTTGGTTGGTTGGACTTGTACCAGCAGACACACCTGGGTTCTAGCTATCATTTTCACATAGGCTCCTGATCTCCTGTCTTTGACATCACTCCCCGCTCAGGAAGGGCAGCATCTAATAGATCACAGCTGTCTCTTCACAAATATGCTCCCAGAGCAGGCAGTAAAAGGTTCTAGTCTTCAAATGTCCTGGAAATGACTGGAATTTTCTATGTACTTTTCCTTCTAATTGAAGGCATGTTTCTCACCAGGAGCTTTGATATTGGACATGACAACACTCATCTTCCCTTTCTCTCCAAAAGGGTGATGCTCACTCCTGTAAATGGAATTCATGTAAGTTTGGTTTCTACTTTATTAAATTATTTATAAGGGACTGGGAAGGGTGTGGGTGAATTCTAGAACTACTTAACATAAAAGCAACTGTGGTATTAGGGTATATTTTTAGCTATTCAGCATACCAAAGTACAGAAAAATTGGTATATCACGGCAATTTAAATAGGCTACCAAAAAGTTATTCAGAAATCAAACTCCCAATCACAGATTTATGCTCAAAGGGAAAAATATTCATTCAACCCTTGATTTATACCAGTCATTCATAAAGTGTTCAGCAGATAAAGGCTGTAAATCTGCCGGTGTGAGGACATAAATCAGTCCCACAGGAGGATAGTAGATCCGTCTCACGGATGGCACTCAGCTGGTGAACAGCAGCTTAGGCAAAATAAATAAATGAATAAATAAGTTTTTAAAAGGTGTGTTTCAGTTTAGTAGTTCTTACAACTTTTCTACCAACTGCCAAAAAAGCAAACAAAAGAACTATGATATTCAAGAAAGAAAAACCAAAAAGCCATAGACCTCTCAACTCAAGATTTAAATGTTTTACCATAGAGGGATGCAATAACTACATTAATTAGTCAATAATTGACTTGGTACAAAATGGCTTTATTCAACTCTTGCTATTTCAGAGAAAATGAAAAAAAAAAAACCCTATAGTGTTCTTAATTGTTTTAGGTGATTGGTTGTTTGTTTTGTTTAGAATGAAGTATTAAGTCCTTTAAGTTTTGGAGTAGTATAATGATGTTTAAATATTTCTGAAGAAAACTTATCAAAATATAGGTATTCTAAAATGCTACTGAAACTATCAGCTAGGACTATGCAGAAAGATTCTATTAAAAATGAACAGTGTTTTAAGTTGTACTAAAATATAGCAAAAAACTTAGGTAATTTTAATATCTAGGCTTAGTGATCTTTTTACAATTCTGAACTGAATGAGTTAGAAGACAAGGTCCATCTATTTAAATTGGTAGTTAGATACCAAGATTCATTTGCTTGTTATTTGAACATGTGGAGAAGAAGGGTTTTACTATTTAGAGAATACAACAGTCAGTAATTTTTACAAAGTCGAATTGGAACTTTCATGGAAGACAAACCAACACAGTATCTGTCTGATCTGGTCCCATGTTCTTCCTTCCTTTCTTGTCTCTGCCTCCCTTTAAAATTTGATTTTAGTTTTATGTGTTTGGGTGTTTTGCATGTATGTCTATGTATCACTTTTGTGACTGGTGCCCTCAGAGGTCAGATGAGGGCATCAGATCCCCTGAAACCAGATATGCAGATGGTTGTAAGCTGCCATATAGGCACTGGGAATTGAACTGGGGCCTTCTGGAAGAGCAGCCAGTGGTCAAACCACTGATCCATCTCTCCAACCCTAACTCTGGTTTCTCAATAGGAAGTTTCCTACGCATTCACTTTTACAAAGCAAAACCAGCTCAGTTAAGAACACCAAGAGCTAAAATATACCTCCTTTACATTTAGAATTCTCTTGATGGCAAATAAAAACGGAAAAGTATAAAAAGCAATTGATTCCATGATTAAAACACAATTCAGAGTCTATTATCGATTACCTTCTCATCCTGAATTTATTATGTTCTTGTTGTCCCAAAGAATCTAGCTTGCAGAATCACACAAACCTGCTTATCATCAGAAATTCTATCTGTTGAAGGTGACATCAGGCCTGCTCAGCTCAAAATCTCACTTTCTTTTGATAAGAATCTTAGAAATTAACTACATATTTTCCTCTTCCTAAGACAGATATTGGCCAAGTTAAATAAAAAATAAAAAGGTGGTCTTTCTTGCTGTCTAACATAAACCAAGCTAGCTACATCAGCCATAATGAAAAAGCATAAATTCTTAGATGCGTCTATGCTTACAGTTCCTTCTGGGAAGGGAACAGCTCTCGCCAGCCATTTGTTCTCTTCCCGTGCCAATCTGCAATCATCTGCCTGTACCTCCCTGGTGATGTAATACTACCTAGACTTTTAAATTTAAAAGTTAAGGGGAAATATTTTTAAATCACTTTCAAACTAATACATCTGTAACTAGAATAAATGCTTGTTATACTATTTTCAGGGATTTAATATGCCTGAAAATGTGCTAGGCAAAATAAGCTAGCAAAAGTACTGAGCATCAGGCTGGCAAGATGTCTTACAGGTCAAGGGTACTTGCAGCAAATTCAATGACCTGAGCTCAATCTCCAGAAAGAAGAGAACTAACTCCTGCAACTTGTCCTCTAACTTCCAAGCATGCACCGTGTGTGTGTGTGTGTTAGAATATTATTTTAACTAGGCAAAGGTGTGTTGCATTTGTTTATGCTGCCTTTGTTAATGATGTAAAGATGTGTCACATTTGTTTATGCTGCATTTAATTATGTAAAAAATTGTTGCTTTTGTTTATACTTGATAAATGTTCTTATTGTATATAGTCTTACTATGTTAAAGTTAAAATCTTTCTTTTTATTTAGACAAAAAGCGGGAAATGTTATGGAATATTATCTTAACTAGGCAATGATGTATTATATTTGTTTATGTTGCTGAATATTACTTTAACTATGTGATGGTATGCTATATTTGTTTATGTTGCCTTTGTTAATGATATAAAGATGCTTCATTTGCTTCATGTAAAGGTGTGTTGCTGTTTCACCTTGCCTGCCTAAGGCACCCGATTAGTCTAATAAAAAGTTGAACTGACAATCGCTAGGCAGGAAGGGGATAGGCAGAGCTGGCAGGCAGACAGAATAAGTAGGTGGAGAAATCTAGGCTTGAGAGAGAAAAATGAGAGGCGAGAATGAGGGATAAAGAGGGACACAAATGGGGCCAGAAGCCAGGCAGCTGCCAGACAGACAGACAGGTATGAGAAGCAGTGAAAGTAAGATACACATAAGGAAATAAAGGCAAAAAGGCCCAAGGCATAACATAGATGAAGAGAAACAGGTTGAGTTATGAAAACTAATGGGACAAGCACAAGCTAAGGCTGAGTATTCATAACTAATAATAATAAGTCTCCATGTCATGAATTGGGAGCTGGATGGTGGCCTAAAAGAAAAAAAAACTAGTACAAGTGTGTATGTGCCTATGTATATGTGTGCAAACATGTGTGTGCAAGTGTGTGTGTGAGAGAGTGAGCATGTGTTTAAATTGTTTTTAAATATGGAGTCAAGTACTTGCAGCCTCCAACAGGTGCTACCTCTTTCTGTGCTTCCTTTTGACAATCGGGTCAACAGCTGCAGGTCTGCAGGTGCTCTTCCCTAGAATGAAGAGGTCTTTACATCTGGAGCGTTTCCTCCCCACATCCTAGATGACTCTGCTTTTCTTTGCTTTTTAAACCCACCCCAGCCGTTATGTTGCCAGTGTAGGTATTAATTAGGGATGCATATGAACTCAGAACTTCAGAGAGAAATAATATGATGTTTTAACAGCAAATCCAGTGATGCTGAGATGTTGCCATGTCCTCTGGTACTTTCTGTGTCAATGATTCCACTTGACTTCACAGTCTGCTTCACCTAGCTGCAATGAAGTTCTACTCACTTGCATACAGGCAAATTAGTTCATTCCTGTCATAGTGTGTGGACTACACTCTTGATTTTGTCACTGTCTTGGATGTTTTCTAAAATCTTTCTGTATTGTGAAGGATTCATAGCTTAGTAACACATCTGGAAGTACTGGCCCCCAAATCACCTGAGTGACCATAGCTTAGCTAGGTGTAGATTTATTACATCTGTCTTCTTATTTTCCACTTTAAAGTGACATACTTTACTCTGAAGGTCAAGACATTTTTTTTTCTGGTTTGAAGCTCAGACATCTCACAACACTCCTGCTGTCAGTGGAGCTCAATCCTGCTACCTTGCTGCTTGGATTCTGAGTACTGAACCTCTGTGACTCAGGTCCTCCACCAGCAACTGTTATCAACCTCTGAGGATTCCTTCCCACACCAGTCCCTTTCTTTTTATGCCAGTCTCTTGAATCAGTCTTTGGAAACTTAAGCATCAGTCCTGAAATTCCACTTCGGATACAAACTGGAAGCCAGGCTACATCCCTTCCTCACAGAGATGAGATGAGAGAACAAGCGGGCTTCACTGGACAGCATCTCCCTCTCAGGGACCCTGAGCTGACAAAATGACAGCTGATCTCTTTCCACAGGCATACCCAAGGGAGACAGAAAGCAGGGGAGACAGAGCCATCCCAACACTGTGCTAGTGTATGAAAGTGAGCTCCCAGGACGTCACCACAATTCACACATCACCCTTAAACTAGAGGAGAATGTGACATCTGTGAGTGTAATACTCATCGCCAAGTGTGCAAAAACAATCCTCCTTCCTCATTGGGAAGCTCTCTCACTGTGGTGGTGGACATGCTTATAATGACAAGGCTCTGTTCTCTGTAGATTTCATTCCACAGCAGAAGCACTTTACATATGGACATTGAATTTGGAGAACAAATTAAACTGTATACATTCAAACTAACCTGAAACCTTTAAAGTATTAAATTATTTAAGTTTAAATGTTTTCTATATGAAAATAGCTATATATATGTGTGGGTGTGTGTATGTGTGTGTCCGTGTGGGTGTGTGTACCTGTGTATTAACGAATGTGTGTATGTATTCTGTGAGTGTGTGTATGAACGTGTGTGTGTGTCTGGGTGTGTTTGTGTGTGAGTGCAGTTTTTAAAGGTTGGGGGGAGACAGAATTCATTTAGCTTGGTAGAAGGATAATTGTCTAGTACACACAGGTTCTAGGTTCCTACCTCAGAACCACAAAAAGGCTTTGGTCACTGTCAGCATCACAATTACTCACTGAGTTGTTGGTTGCTGAACACCAACAACTCTGACTAGGGAATAAAGAAGCACATGTGTTAGCCCCCAAAAAGCCACTGATAAAAAGCTTCGCTTCTTTCACCTTCAGAAAGCTACTTATGCAACAATAAAACAATCCAAGTACTGAGCTTTGAAAAGAGCTGTTCTCGAGCAGTGGTGAATTCTTCTACGAAGATTCCTTTTGTTGAAAAGAACAGGGACATAACAACCATGTTCTCTACAACAACTTGCTGGAGTCCTGCTTACTACCGAGATCCCTGCCATCCTCCACAGGAAACAAAGTCAACCCCAGAGGGAAGTATCCTCTGCCCATCACCCTTCCCTCCAGGGTAGCCAGACTGTGACAGAGTCCTGGTAGCAGAGGGCAAGGCAGCGTGCACAGGAGTTCATTAGCACCTAACTGTACAGGAATCTCTTTTACACACAGCAAAATGGGGGAGAAAGTTAACGAGAAAGGAAATGCAACAAGATGAACAGAGGGGGTTGAAGCCATATGAGCCTTAGTGGCTTCCCTGCTGCCTTCTATCCACCAAACTATGCTAAGTGCTATTTCTCCTAACCTTTTCAGATCTTTTAGGCTTAACAATACTTTCGGATTCACCAAGTCAAACAAGCAACTGGAAAATGTGAATACTAACCTGACAATGCTCTTAATTCTGCCATAATATGGCTAATACTTTCAAATTTGAAAGGCACAAAATTCAGTGTTGAACAGCATTCCATTTTGTTTTCACTTCAGGGCATCCTTTCCTTTGCATGTAACTGTGCAGCTCTTCAGTCTGCCACTGACAGGAAGTTCAAGTGCCAGAGAGACACTTCAAATGCCCAAAGCTCTGGTGGCACGGTTCACAATCACAGGGGTTGGATGCATTTCTCATTATTACCTACTCCTGAGTCACTGGGACATCTCTAATGGCTTTGCATATTTTCCAATTTTACTTATTTATCTTTCCTTTCCCACATTTTGCCCTTTTGATTGTGGAACTTCTAGGCAGGGATTAATCCAAGGCCACACTGGGCTTAGTTTTGTTCTTTAGAGAAAGCTGTTAATTCTTTTTTAATAGCACAGAGCATTCCGGGAACACTGGGAACTTCAATACTTAATGCATACACAGGTAGGTAGTTATCAACTGCAAAGCAGATCATGTTCTAGAATCACAAATGTGGTCAGAGGTGGAAACAAGCTTTTCTGTCTGATCAGTGCTGGGAAAGGATCAAAGAATCTCATTGAAGCTCCAACTACACAAGAACCCAGCACAAGAGATGCTGGTATCCAGAGAGACAGAGATTTCCCCAAATGTTAGTTCTCTGAAGAGACAGCCAAGTAGGCAGAGGACACTGAGCTTGCGCCCCTGAGAATACACACTGGAGCTTACTACTATAGGGCAGGTACTCTGGGGCCAGGGAGGAGACTCTGAGTGGTAGAAGAAAAGCAGGGGTGGAAATGATGCTCAATCATAAGTGCTGATTCTGCCCAAGGTCCACAATCTCAGAGGTGAGTACCAACATCCTAGAGGCAGATGCGTGGACCCAGATGCTCACAGTAACTGTTCCCATCCCAGCAAAGGGATGAAGGCAGAAAATACCCTCTCAGGATCTGTCATAAGGATTAGGTGATTAGTATACATGAAGTGCTTAGAATAGTTGATCTGCTCAGAATGTTTATTTGTAATTGTGAGTTCATTAAGCAAAACATCCTAGACCATTCATAGCCTTGCCCCTTGTCCACGTACCTGCCTACAATACTCCAACACACACAATATGCCCTAAAGCATGACTGTACTTGGTCACAAGAACACTTCCACTTTGTAGCAATATCCAAATTATTCTATATTTATATAAAAACATGGTCTTTTAATGCTCATTTCCAGTCCTGCTGAACACAATGACGAAAGAAGGCAATTTTTAATGCTACTTGTCTTTTTAAGAGAATGGTTGTATATTTGGCTCAGCGATGAGCACAGGAGAGCTGCAACATTCAGTCACTCTTTGTTCTTTCTGGAGCACAAGGCTCTAACCCACCTGCCTGCGATCATTTGTATTGAAGTGAATATCCCATGGTATAAGCTGTCACTGTACTGTGGCTTGGGATTCCCTCTTTCATCCTATAGTTACAGCCTAGCATCCTCTAATGAAGTCTACTGAAGTTGTAAAACTCAAGAAAAGTTGCTACCAGTGGGGAAACCATTTGCAAATGTTCCAGTGTTTTATGGTCAGGGATATACTATTGCTTTAATTACAGCATGGTTTATAACCTTCCTTTGGTCCTCACCACTCTGCTAGAAATATTTCTTCTACAGCAAATCCACCTATCGTTTGGAGGCTGCCCCGTCCCATCTCTGTACCATAGGGCGGTTGGGCCCTGCTAGCTCACTCACTCATCAAACCACCATTAGGCACAGACTGTGTGCCAGGCACCGCACTACACGTTGTGACCACAACATGGAGAGTTTGATGGCAATGAGGAAAACAACAGATAAATCACAGGGCAGGTATTTGACTACAGCTGTGACCGACACTATAGAGGGGAAATGGGCAGGTAGTGAGCTCGCATTCCCAGACCATATCTACCTTAGTAGAGGAAAGCCTGCTGTGTGGCCTTGGGGTAAGAGGAAAGGACACTCAAGAGCCAGCAGAGCTTGACCACAGAAGGGGAAAGAAATGCCTGAGACAGAGAAAGCAGAACAATGGCACAGAGCAGAAGGCAGTCAGATGAGTTTCTTCATCCCAAGGTTGCTGCATGACAGGGGCAAAGGAAGCTCAAGGGCTGGAGTGAGGCCGGCAGGGGGGCTGAACTGTGCCCTGTCTGTCTGGTGTACAGCTATGAAAGGGACTCCATCTGCAGACACATGGCTCACATCCACTGGTGTCCCTGTTTCTAACAAACCACAGGTAACTGACAGACACATGAAGATCCAATAGGAGCTTTTGGAAGCGAGGAAGTGACAGATAATCCAGAGTTCCTGCAGAATCCAGCTCCGACTTGGCTTCCTAACAGGGCTTCCCAGGTTCCTCCCCCTGAGCTGAAGGCAGCAAGGTTCACACAGCAAGAATGTGTGGCCTGAGACACTGACTGGATAGGGAACCACAGGCCAGCCTGGACCTGTCAGAACCGCAACTCCGGTTCTGATTGCCTGGAGGCAGCAGGCAATTAAAGAGTAGAACAGCGCTCGTTCTGTTCTGTGGAACACACAGATAAAGAGGAAGGTGGAAACAGTGACGTCACTCATATTAATGTCAAGTTCTTGAACTTTACAATTCGCCTGCTGTTGCCCTGCGGGGGAGTTAATAAAGTGAAAGGAGGGGAGACCAAGTGGAAAACAGCATTGTCTTCTGCCGTATGACCAGTGAGACCAACACCGTCCTGGACAGCAGAAATCTCAGTCCAGCTACTTTCCTATCTCATCGGGCATCTTTCTTTCTACAACTACCTAAATAAACTGTGTAATTTGACACTTGATGCAACAACACCATAAAGATTTATATGATCCATAATCATTACCTTGACAATGAAGATAAAATCTACTGAGAAACCATAAACTACTCTGTACTTTAAAAGCGACAGCAAAGCCTTTCGCTGCAGCGGCGCTGCCTTTCAGCCTGCTTCCCTGCACATACCATCTGCTCTGTTAGCATGCCGTGTCACACAGAACTGCTCTTGTAATTGCAATCCTCACATTATGACAACACTAACTGAATATGAAGGAACGGAGCAGAGACGATGAGCAGCAGAAAGGGTAGAATGACTTATTTAATAGCCTTGGCCTCTCTCTCTTCCTCCCTAAATAATTTGAATAGGCTAGAAGGCGTTCAGCTAGACTTTTGAAACTCTGTGTTCACAGGCATGTGCTGGGCCATGGGGATCGTACAGACCCCACTCCAAAGAAGTCTGCAGCCTTGTGATGGAGATCATTTGCACAGGTATGCTGGGGAATGCCCAGCTTTTAGAGTTCAGGAAGCTGGAGCAAAGCAGCCAATATCACAGATTGGTGGGTGTCCTTCAGGCCCTTTGTATGCTTTTGTGTGTGAACACAGTTGTATCTATATCCATATTTGAATACTATTACTTTTCCTCTCAAATAAATGAGGACATCATTCTTCAAGTCACTTTTTACTCATCACTACTTGACTTTAGTCTACCGCAACTGAGATGCTATATGCCTAGGTTTGACGGTCTGCTCTACACACACACACACACACACACACACACACACACACTGACCTTAAGAATGGTAATTTTCATTGACAAATTCATGATACAATTTCTCAATCTTCCCACTTATAATCAATTAAAGCATTTAAAATGTTTATGTGGCAAATGAGAATTTTTCTTTGGCTCATTCCAACCTCCTGTTTTCCTTTCTCAAGTGGTTGTAATGAATGGATTATAGGAAACACAACACAGGCTCAAAAGAGTAAACCTAGTTCCCGGTGATTCCACTCCCAGATGCAGAGTCAAGGAACTTGGTAATATATCTCCAGGAGACCTTGAATGCTAAGGATCACAGCTATGGACAAGGAAGGTGATAGTTTTTATATGAGAATAAAATGAGGACACAAGAGACAACATAGATGAAGCTTGACAACATTATGATAAGAAAATCCAACCACACAAGTAAGCACACGTGAGCCCATGTATGAACATGTCCAGAACAGGGGCTAGGAGATGTGAGTGGCTATTATTTGGTATGGTTTGTGATATGCTGAAAATGTTGTGGGATTAGACAACAGTGATGATCACACAACCTAGGGAGTATTTTGTTTTGTTTTTAGGGTGGAAACCTGTATGCTTAGAGAATTAGAGTACCAACCCGCTAACTTTCTCTCTTTGCCACTCCCTTCCACTCTTCCCCAACTAAAAAAACCCACACTAAGCTCCTCCTTGCTACTTTCTGTTAACAAGTTGCTAACCCCACCTCTCTGAGACCAGGGTAATTTTATTTAATTAACTCAAATGCAACACATCTTTACATAGTTAACAAATGCAGCATGAACAAATATAACACTTCTTGACTGGTTAAACAATATTCTTCAACACTGTCATGTCCAGAAGACACTTTTCTCTACCTCTGGCGTTTGCAGTCTTTTTGTCTCTTCCTGTGATGGTCTCTGAGCCTTAGCGGACTATGTGATATAGATACCCCATATGAGTACCAGGCTTTTTCTTTTGTGCCACCAACCAGTTCAGATCATTACACGGAGACTTCTTATTAGTTGTACATGCTTGGTCTAGCATAGGCTCGTTTCTGGCTAGCTCTTTTAACTTAAAGTAACCTGTTTCACTTTATCTACCTTTTGCCTTGGATGTTTTTACCATTTTGTTTTTCTTTCGTTCTTTCTGTATATCTGACTTTCACTGCTTCTTGTGTCTAACTGGCTGGCAGCTGGCTGGCTTCTTGCCTGGCGCATGTCCCTCCTTCTCTCTTCTCTTGTAATTTCTGAGCCTAGATTTCTCCTCCTATTTATTCTCTCTGCATGACAACCCTGCCTATGCTTTTCTGCCTAGCTATTGGCCATTCAGCTCTTTGTCAGACCAATCAGGTATCTTAGAGAGGCAAAATGAAACAAATGCAACACATCTTTACATAATTAATCACACATCCTTGCATTGCTAAACAAATGCAGCATAAACGAAAGTTGTAGGGATATAGCCCCACCCATTGGGGGCGTGTTCACCTTGGGCTAATGTTTACTGATAAATCTGCCGGGTGGGCGTGATCCCAGCAGCCCCTTTTTTTGCTCTGCCTTTCCTGTTCTCCGAGGGAACCTGTGGTCCTGTAAGTCTATTTCCTTATTAAAGCTGTATATATTTTTATAATCTTTCTGCATTCATTTACGCCACCACAGAAAGTGATATTGCACAGTATAAACAAATATAACACATCTTTGCCCAGTTAAAATAATACTCCACAACACATATGTATTTGAGTAATTCATCGACATTAATTCTCTGTAGGTTGACCGCCATCCACCATCCAGACCACATTTTTTTAAACAACTGAATTGTGTATTTGAAAATGGTAAACATCATAGTATGTAAATTATATCACAAAAAGCATGCAAGCCATTAATTTTTCAGTTCCATGAATTTGCTAATTTTACTCATTTTTTGTAAGGGTCCATAGACACAAGGAAGAAATGAAATAACCAAGAGACCAGCTTTCTCTGGATTTGGGAGCATTTTGCACTGTGGCTGGATGTTCTCCTGCCTCCACGGTGGAGGATGCCGTCCAAGATGCCACATCTCCAAATCCCAGCACTCTCCCACTCTGCAAAGACAAGCCAGACAGTCCATTCTATCATCACAGGATTGTTTCTCTCATAAAGCTCATGGGACTCTTCACAGTTACCTCTACCATTACCTCAGTTGTCTCTGCCTGCCTCTATATTCAGCATCCCCAAACCAAAATTGCAAAAGTCCTATCGTTTCCTTTCTTTCTATCTGTTTCTTTAAGTCATCAATCGGCAAAGTCTCCACCTCTACACAGGTCTCCCACGCCATGCCTAGCTCTGTCATTGCCACTTGAGTCCAACCAACACACATACCTGCTCTCACCAGGACTTGCAAACACCTCCTAGCCAGTCTCTCCAACTTATTTTTGGGCCTGTCCAAATCCAGACTTCATCAGAAATCCCACCTAGCTTTTTAAGCAGTCTCAGCACCGCTTCCTTGCTTATCATTCTCCGAGTCTTCTGCACACAAGAGCTTACCTGTGGATGTTCTGCCCAGCCCCAGCACCAGGCTGCAACTATCATGTGTTTTCTCCCTCCTATCCCCCGGCCCCTTAAGCCTACAGGCGCACTCTCAGATCTAGCTCTTTGCAATGTTATTCTTGTGGCCTTCACCCAAGATTTTCACAGATCTCACTTTTCTACATCACCTAGGTTTAGCTGAAATGTCACTTTGAGAGTTACTTTCCATGACAGTCTACCAATTTTAAATAGTCTGACCCTTGAAACTGCAACAGCTTATTCTTCACAATATCTAACAACCTCTGGAATTATCACACTTGTTTATTTACTAAAATACAAGTTCCCGGAGAGCAGAAATATATTGTTCTGCTGTTCCCCTAGAACCAAATGGTAGGCTGGTAATAAATACGTTATTGGGTAGCTCAATCTCAGTTGGGCATTAGGTCGAAAGCATAGTGATTAAAAATAATATGCATTAGAAAGGTCACATTCCTTAAATCTTCCAGGCATGGATTACTGATTAACCTAAATAAATTTGTAATTGGCAGTTTATAGCAGACAGCACAGAGGAGACGCTAGCTCAGAATTAAAAGGCTTCCACACATTTATAACCTCTGCAGAAGGCCACTGACTCCATCCTTCCAAATCCAAACTGCACACACTTTGATGCAGCTGCCCTAAGAACTACCACATAACTTTATGTGCACGTGTGTGTCGTGACACACGTAAATGGTTCTTCTCTAGAATACTCTGTGTAAAACACTGCAATGTCTGTCTGTAAGAGGTTGGCGAAATGACGGCACACACACATTGTGGAACACTGTAAAATGTCCCCACGGAGGTTCACGCTGTCTTACTTTGGAGATACACCTCTCCTTCTGTGAGGGAGTCTCTAGACTGGGATAACAAGGTAGGAAGCCACACATTTCCTGGGGGATGGGGCGGGTCAGTGCATGAGCTGGAGTCCTAGAAGAGAAGTGCAGACACTATCTGATCTGCTGCCTCAGGGTCTCCCTGTTACCAACGGTTCTTGACCTGTGAACCAACACAACCCCTTTATTCCTTACACTGGCTTTGTCAAGTGCTTTGCCAGGGCAATGTGGAAAATAACTGTACAGTCTTTTAAAAGGCAGCTATGTATGCTGGTTGTATATTGTTTAAAGACTTTCCTGAGGAAACCTGGAAGTGAAAAACAGGCCAGACACAGGAGGGTGCTACATTCGGCACCATTTAAAAAGTCAAAGGGAGATGAGCAACATCATCTGTGCTTAGGTATGGAATAAGGTGCCCTCAACTCTGGGGAAGGAATGAAGTGCCTGAGACTTTTCTCTGTGGATGTCTTTACGCTTTCTGGATTTTAAAGTAGATGTGTAAATTAAGTCCAAAAAATATATTTCCAAACTAAGTTCCTTTTCTCTTTACTTTGACTCTTTCCGGCCAAATTATGAATTTGCTTCCCTCTATCTCTTTTTCTCTGTATTTCCCCAATCTCTGCTAGGCATGTCATCTGTCTTTCTCTTCTATTGGAAGCCTACATTCCGAACATCATGCAAACGAAGCCTCCTTTCCTTTGTGAGTTTCTCTGCACAGGACAATCCTCACTGGAAATGCTTGCTTTTCCTCTGGGAACCTGGAAGAGCCTGCTGTGCATCGCCCATCACATTCAGCAGTAGCTGCATCACATTGCCATCCATCTTTCTACTACAGACTCCATCTACTTGTTTAGATGGCATGCGTCTCCGGGATTGAATGCTTTCCCCATCTCTACATCTCTAAACCTCTGGTGAATAGTGGCTTCTCAAACTATAGCTGCTAACATTAATATTGCAGAAACAGAAAGCTTGTCACTTGGGGCTCACTGGAAACTATCCCAATTCTGATTGCTTCTCTGCCCTTTAATAAAGTAAAACACAATGCTACCCAAAGGGACATTCTAAGGTGAGTTTCCAGGAATTGGTACCCATTGTACGCCACCTGGCAGTGCTCAGAGAAAAACACCTGATAAATGCTAGAAAAGGGGACCCTAAGGAACTCACCTATGCTAGATTGTAGGTTCAGGGATCTATTCACCTGCCCTGTTCAGGATCCTAGCTTGGGCCCATTGTGGACCACCACAAGGACCACCACCCGTGCAAGAATATGCTCAACCAAAGTTGTAGAAAAGTCAAGCTAGTATGTAATGGACACTGTACTTACAGCAACAACTCAACAGTCAGAATTCCATAATTCTTTAAATAAGTACATAAGCTAATCATTATATTGTATCAGATAATTTTTTGAAGCCATGTCAATGCAAAGCTCTCTGAAGGGTCATTCTACTTTTCTTAAGTAAAATGTGTTCATTGGGGACCTACTATGTGCTGGGCATCATTATAGGACATCAATTCATACCTAGTGAATGCTATCCCAATCCCCCCCCCCATCAAGCCCACAGACATTGAACATATTAATCTCCATAGTTTCTAGCTTTTTGCTCTCAAAGTTTGCTCAAATCCACTTGAAGCTTTCTAAGTGTAGAAAGAGAAAACACGAAGAATGTGGGGCTGGGGATGAGATGAGAGGGAGGACTCAGAAGGAATAAGAGAAATCACTGCGTTAAGAGTTGGCGGTAAGAGCTTCCTGACAGCACGGTTCCCCTTGCACAGCATCTTATCTGCTTCTTTTCAGATGTGCTGGTTACAAGCGATACCTGAATTTTGTAACCGGATCTCTAATTAAGCTGACAAATGTCACCCGCTGCTTGCTACTAGAATACTCTATTAGTAAAACATAAGAACTGGGAAGGGGAGGGGAAACCCCAAAGGAACAAATCTTAGTTCTGAACTTAGCTCCTGGTTCACTTGTATCACTGAGCCCCTCCTATGTGTCTGGGTCTTACAGCCTGACTCAGAGTCCACTGATTTAGCATCAACAGTAAACAAATTGTATCTGCTACAACCAAGAAGGATATGCTGCTTTTCTGAAGCCTCCTCTCTGAGTAGATGCAGGAAGGACAGGATTCTTCCTCTTGCCCTCAAGTTCTCTCCGACTCATCTTTGCTCTGTGTTGGTCTCGCCTTCCCTCCCCATTGCTCCTCTATGCCGCTCAAGCGCCAACCCCGTCCTTATCTTTCTGTGAGATCTCTAAAAACTGGCATTTAAAAGTTCTCCTTACATGTTTCGAAAGGGCGTTGTCCACTTAACTTCTCCAGAAGCCTTTACATGGGACTCCACTCTGTACTATGAGGTCTCTGCGCAACAGACCATATCGTCCAGCAGGGGAGGGGGAGGGGGCAAGTGAAGTGAGTCAGGCTCAGAAAGACAAATACTGCAAGTTCTCACATGTGCATTGCTGCTTACAAGCTTTATATGTATGCATGTATCTCTGTGAGAGCGAGTAGGGACAGAGGTCAGGAAGCTTAGGAGGGGGCCCTTGAGAGGAAGAGAAGAGGCTTCAGGGAAGGGGGTAGGGAGGGTAACAAAACATGTGTGATACGAGGGTGGAAGGGCATAGCAGGAACAAGGGTAGGAGATGGGGGAGAGGAACGGACAATCAGCCAAAGCGAACTGTATGAATATGCCATAAGGAAACATGCTACTTTGCATAATAATTTTTAAAAAAATGAATTTAAAAAGTCCATGGTTTGATATGGGTACAAATTGCAACTAAGACTTAGAGAGCAGGGAAGTTGCTGGAGCCACAGCTTCCACGGCTGCGGAGCACGCACCCTGCCCTTTCCAAAGGGAAGCAGGATGAAATGCGGATGGTGATGATGAGAATCTTTAAAGATCACTATTATATGCCAGTTATGGCTAAGCAATTTGTGTCTATGCAGTTTTTAATCCTCGCCAAGAATCCTATTATTATATCCTCTGCAGATGAGGCGGCCAAGGCATGGACTTAGAGCAGATTCTGGTGGTGCTGAGAACTCACCAGACCTCAGGACCAACAGTAGACGTTCTGAGGACATCCGTGGGGCACTTTCAGACATACAGCCCATCTAAGTCACTGCTCCATTTATCTAAACTCTGCTAGATTTTCACACGATGCTTTATCGACAGAAAGAAATGACAAAAAAAAAAAAAAAAATCCAGGACTAGGTAAATGGCTCAGTAGGTAAAGAGTTTGCCGTGCAAGCATGAGGACCCAAGTTCAGATCTCCAACACCTATGGAAAAGCCAGGTACTGTTGCCCACTTGTAATACCAAAACTGGGAAAGCAGATATGGGAAGATCTTTGGAACTTGATGGCCTATCGGTCTAGCCATGTGGATGAACTCTAGGTTCAGTCTCAAAATCTAAGGTAAGAGTGAAAGAGGAAGACACCTGACATTGGCCTCTAGCCTCCACAAATACTCACATACATGAACACACACAAACATATAAATATGAACATAACAATCCCATACTTCACGCCTCTCCAGCCCACCTCACCAGACACAAAGCACAGTCTCGCCTTTCTGCCTAGGGTCAGCTGGCACCCAAGAGCACCCACAGACCTTTCTGGTGCCCCTGCCTCCTGCTCCTTCTCTAACCCTACTCCAGCACAGGGTTTCTTCCTCCTTATATTCCTTCTTCTTCCTCCATTTCCACTCTCTACCTCGTCTGGCTTGAAGAATGAATTTTGCAGTCAAATAAACTGTTAAATGTACAATTTGGGTATGTGTTTAACTTATATCAAGAGTGATAGAAATAGGATACCAACATTCCAAGACTTGCTCATAAGACCACCAAACACCAAACAGACAGCAGAGGCACAGCAGAACAAGATTACCTTGCTTCACAGGCAACAAAGTGCAGACACAAGAGCAGAGATATGACCAGGTGGACATCTCCCCTCAAACTACCCAGAAGCAATAGTCAAGTACTCTTGAAAGCATCCAAAACAAAAACATAGTTGCATCTTAAAATAGACCATCATGGTGGGAGGGGGCAGTGTGTGCATTAGCAATATGAAGACTTGTATGATCTCAGTGAAGAACAGGATAGAAAACACCATCATGAAACTGAGCAGGAAGGACCGTGGTAATCGGGAGCAAAGGGGTCAGTGTATATTAACTAGTCTTGGTTTAATGTCACAAAAAAGAAAGCCAACTCCTATCTCAAGAGGAGGGGAAAACTAACCTCAGCAAGGCCACTCTGAAGGGTTTTATATTAGCCCCCTGACAGGCCAGCACTATAGTCCGCCAACTGTCAATAGACCTGACAGAACCACTTAAGCTAATTAGCTAGATCTTTGAAATGCAAGGGGAACTGCATTGCACAATTATCCTAAAACTGTAAACTGCTAAATAAATATTGCTTGGGTAAATAACATGGCCACTTTATGATGTATTATTATTGAACATGACTGAATGCAATCCAGTATATGAAAGCCAGCAAAGTTTTGAGACCTTGAGTTAAAATGTATATTAAAGAAAAACAGCTCATAAACAGAGGACTCTACACTATTGTCCAGCACATAAAAGATAGCAGTTAATTGAAGGCAAGGTCAACTCAGTAAGTTTATGAAAATAGGCACCTAAAAAGTATGATCAACATGCAAGAAACTAAGAGCAATCATCTATAGCCTGCTTGAAGAACAAGAAAAATGAGATACTCAAAATTTTTTTCAGCCATTTGTCTTCCAGAATTCTGATCATAATTACCTTTAGAAATAGCAATTAGGCTGGAGAGAAAGTCCAGTGATTAAGATCACGTGCTGTGCATGCAGAAGGTCTGGGTTCAATCCTCAATGCTCACATGTCTGCTCAAACCATCTCTAACTCCAGTTCTAGGAGGACCTCCTTTGACCTATGCAGGAACCAGGTATGCGTATATTACACACACAACTTGTAGGCACATGGTGATATAAATAAAAAAATAAATCACTACAATTTTTTTTAAAAAAATCAACACAGCAATCTTTATAATTATAGACAAGATCATTTTGCAATAATATAAAATAAATAAAAAGTAACACTGTAGTCATAAGGGTTGAAGTTAAATTAAAATGTACACAATAGCATTCTCCAGTTTATCGCACAACACTAGCCAAAATCAATTCTTTCTAGGTTCTACGAATGCCGGCCCACCCCTGCCCAAGTGATTCTCCTGGTACGTGGTGTGCTGAGGAGAGGAACTATCTGCCTCTTCTGCCAGAGTCTAGCCTAAGGTCTGGTCCATGAAGCACACAGTACAAAGTTGGAGGCTTTGCTTTCAAGGCTTTCTCTGCCTCAAGACTGGGAACCAATGAGAAGGAAATTTTCTTCTCATTGGTCCTTGGGTAGTCAATGCCTACAATGGTGCCTGACATAACAGTCAATTAACTATCCTAACTATTAATTTTTATACACAAATGTATTTATGTATTGCACATCCACCTGCAGTTTCCCTTCCCTCCTCTCTTCCCAGTCCCTCTGTTCCCATCCCTCAATCCACTCCTCTTGTGCTTCTGTTGAAGAAAGAACGGGTCTCCCCTGAACATCAACAAAACATGGTATATCAAGTTGCAGTAAGACTAAGCACCTCCCCTTTTATTAAGACTGGGCAAGATGACCCAGTATGGGGGTAGGGTCCCAAAAGCCAGTAAAAGTGTTGGAGACAACCCATTTCCATTATTAAAAATCCACAAGAGGACCTAGCTACACAACTGCAACATATATGCAGAGGGCCTAGGTCAGTACCGTACGGGCTGCCTGGCTGTTGGTTCAATCTCTATGAGCCCGTATGAGCCCAGGTTATATCATAACCAATAAATGAAATAGCTTAATTTCTAATTTACTGTAGTCACCCTGGGAGATTATAATGAATCCTAGGCATCTCATGAGTGAAAGGTTGATTTCCTAGAAACAATGTCTAATTTATTAAATAATGGTGAGTTGCTCAACATCACCCCCAAGAAAACTAATTTCTGAATATGAGCAAACTGTCGGCATGTTTATTTTCTCTTCATTTATCTGTCCACTACCTCAAATAGCTTACCCGCAAACACCTGAGTGAGGTGCTGATCATGTATGCAAAGTCTTGCTCACAAAATACATCACTCACAAGAACAAAATTTCATAAGGCCCCACATCATGGGAGCCCTCAGGCTGAACCAGACCTGCTGGTGCTGGCCGGTCTTCCCAAGGAGATGGCAAGTTCACACCATCACTACAAAGAGAGTTCAGGGCTAGCTTGAGTGACTGAAGGAGATCATGTCTTAAAATAAAAGGTAAACAGTGCTGAGGAATATACAGGTGTATATTTGACTAGAAAGCACAAAACCCTAAGTCCCGTGCCCAGTACTACAAAAAAGAAAGATAGATGATAGATAAGTAAATGATAAGAAAATTTCTCTGTGGTCTCTGGAACTGTTCACAGGAAGCCCAGAAATCCGGGAGTGAGAAGTAGCTTGTGAACGAAGAGGGAAACAAGGAGGCAGCTAAGAATGTCGCCAATCATGCACATCATTACTGCACACCAGCATTCCTCTCTGTTCCTTATTTCTGCCTCTGTTCCTGCACAGTACAGGCAGTGAGCACAATTCAGCATGAAAGGATGACCTCTGTCCTCATCTCCACATCATGCATCCCTTTGGCAACTACTTCTCTGTGTCCACCCACTCCACAGTTTACTCAGCCACACAGAAGTACAAGCCAGAGTGGGAGAGATTCTGCTTTATGTAAATGTATGGCTCTTATATGTGTACTGTTCGTCAATTAACTTTACAGATTCATTTGGTACTTGTGTTTATCTACACATATACATATAAATCTCCTTGTGTAATAGCAGCCTGTGTGTTGTGTAGTTTCTCAGTCGTTCAAAGTGCTCTTGACGAATAATCAGAGATTACTATCTCTACCTATCTTCTCTTCCCAAACACACGAACACTACAACACTGCCTTATCCCCATCTAGTACCCTGGTCCGGGTGACATCACTATCAAGTAGATTTCCTTGAGGCCCAAGCCAGCCTAGATTAAAAAAACAAAAACAAAACAAAACTCAGCTTGATGAATGCACTGGCTCCAATGGAAAAAGAGATGAGATATGAGCATGTCTGAGTCCAGAGTGTCTAAACTTGACAAAAAAAGCACCAAGGAAGCACAGCAGTGAAAAGGAAAGAAGAATCCAGAAAGGTCTCCTCAGACACAAGTCCTGGAGAACATGCACTCCATGTACTGCTACTCTCTGGTGCTTCGATGAACACATGAGGTGATCTGGCTTAGGAGAACAGGGTTTCCTTTGGCCCACAGTTTTGAAGGCGTCAGTCAGGGGTTTTGGTTGGTCCAGTTGGTTCTGGCTTCTTACTAAAGCAGCACCTCAGAGCACAGGCATGTGGTAGAGGAAGCTGCTCACTTCACGGAGGCTAACAAGCAAAGATGGGAGCTGCTGAGATCCAAATATCCCCTTAAGGGCATGTTCCCAGTGTCCTGACTTCTGTCATTACCACCCACTGCACAAAGGTTCCATCGTGTCTCATAGCACCAAGCCTTCAATACAGGCGACACAGAAGGATAGTCCAGATTGAAAGGACAGCACTCTATAAGGACAGCTCTAGGGCTCTGGGGGGTCTGACAAGTATTACACAGATATAGATTGATAGTCTTCACAGCCAAGAGTCTGCTGTAATACACATATCCAAATTCCACGTCCAGGGAAACTCGCTGTGACAGTAATTGACTTAGTTCACATTTCAATGCATCAGCTTTTAAATGGGAGCAGAAATCATTTGGATTAACCACTCGACTAGCTTGTTCTGGAGTTTGTTTAGAAAATGAAATGCTACAGAAACGCAACACTACGAAGGAAGAGATAATGAGATCGGACCGGAAAGCACTGGTGTCAGCCCCCTCCAGAGCTGCTGCCAACGTTTCCTCAGCCTCTGCTCCGAGCCTGCAACAGTGCTGAAGTAACCCAGCCACGCCTGTGCAAGCCACTCCGACCCAACGTCTACCTGAGGGGTACTGCCTCAGTGTGTCAGGACCTCGAAGGCTGTAAAGGGTGGTAGACGAGAGGAACAGTCCAGTGTAAGAAGAGGAAGGGCAGACTATGGAGGCCACAGAGCACACACACCTGTGATGCTATATAAATTCAAACTTTCTGACGGAGCCCATCTAGGGCAGACAGTAATACTGGTGGCCAACGTCTGAGCAGCATGCTCCTCCCTTGTTCAGCGTGTAAGATCTGTGCTTTGTCTAATGACTAGGCTGTGACACTATGGGCCCAGGTTTTGGCCACTAACTATTCTACTCTGCCCCTCCCACCTCAACTCCTATTAATATCAGTTCTTTGGAATCCCGAGTCAATATTTCCCTAATGTACTGCAGTACTAAAATCCTTGTAGGAATAAGGAAGTTGGACAAGCCCAAGGTTGGATAAATCTTCTTTGAAAAGAAAGCTGAGGCTGCCCACAGACACACAAGACTGCAGAGAGAGAGAAGGCCCACATCAGAGCCCATGATCCCTGTAAGCTAGTTCAGTTCTTGAAAATACAACTACGTAATTTTTTTCTCTGAATCTCTCTCAATACAGACAACTCCTTTCTCAAAGTCTCATTTGAATATTTTCATTAACTTAATACAAACCCAAGTCTTATCACATACATTACAAGGCACAAAACTAACAAGCTACAATGTTAGAAATCTTGTGCTTTTGAACATACTCCAAAATAGCTTTTACATTCTTGTTCAATCGAAACACCTCTGTTAAAATCCTCATCACAGCAGCATTTTAAAGGATCTCATATTGTACCACTGCACAGGGCTAGACCATTAACCAATGCAGTTGCTCAGGCTCTGAGCACTTGACCTCGGTCACATAAGAACCCTAACAACAATCAACTGGCTTTCAGCCCAGAGAAGCTTTCAAAACCAGTTTGGAAGCACTTCATAATTTTAAACACTTTTCAATGAATGTCTTTTGTACAGACTCTTCTTACACCTACCCCTCCCCCCTGAAGAAACTGTGAAGTCTGTGAGCAGACTAAGTTGTTTAGTAAACAAACAAGATAAACAGGCTCCATTAATAACAATGCTTTCCAATTCTGGATTACCTGGGAGCCAATTAATTCTTTGTTTATCAACTATAGCAAAAGAAAATTACAAGCCATTTAGAAAAAAAAAATGTAATTCACTACAAATCAGTGACAATATAACAACAATGTTAAGCTATATACTGGAACAAAACATCTGTTTGAAGTAGAGATTCTATATGTAAATGAACAAGACAAAGCTCACATCTCTTGAATGCAACTTGAAAATATGCTACTCTAGTACCAAGACAGACAAAAAGACCATGTGTATGTGTACACAGACACTTCACAGCGAATACACAAGTGGGCATCCTGCATGAATTCAGAAAATAAGAACACTGTATTTTAACAGTTATCATACAGTTTAATAAACAAACTGCTGAGGTGTCTGGGGGAGAGGGCTCAGTGAGGAGAGTGCTTGCTGCCCGAGTATGAGTTCCTGAACAGAGATTTCCAGCAACCATGTAAAAACCATGTAAAGAGTCAGGCATCATCCCAGAACAGGAGACTCCCTGGAGCTCACTTGCTGAACAGCCTTGCCTAATCAATGAATTCATAGATTAGATAGGTAGGTAGGTGGATAGATAGGTAGGTAGGTAGGTAGGTAGATAGATAGATAGATAGATAGATAGATAGATAGATAGATAGATAGATAGATAGATAGATAGATAGTTTTTTAGAATAGAGAACAATAGAAAAGGTCACCTGAAATCAACCTCTGGCCTCTACACACCCCAACAAAAAAACCCATTGAGTCTTTTTCAACTGAATTTGTGCCTTCACTCTTCATTCAGATATTTAGCTATCATCTTTCCATCCTCCTCACGGCATCTAAGTCATCAAACTGCTAAATAAATCCTTTCGAATTACTTAGTGGCATCTATAAGTCAACACCACAAATAAGAAAATACTGTTACATGATCACACATCCAAATAAGGTTTAGGGGGGTGGAGAGATGGCTCAGTGGTTAAAAGCATTGCCTGCTCTTCCAAAGGTCCTGAGTTCAATTCCCAGCAACCACATGGTAGCTCACAACCATCTGTAAAGAGGTCTAGCGCCCTCTTCTGGCCTTTAGGCATACACACAGACAGAATATTGTATACATAATAAATAAATAAATAAATAACAAATAAGGTTTAGGTGAGTAGAAACAAAAGATCATTCTCCAGAACTACTTCCCAAAGATTTTTTTTTGGGGGGGGGGGGCAGGGGAGTGGAGGGGAGGTACATGTGTCTCTGTGTTTATAGAAGACAGACACTAACCCTGATATCATTCCTCAGGATATGACTGCCTTGTGTTTTTAAAGCAGGATATCTCTCTCTCATCTTGCTAGTTAGGATAGGCTGGCTGGCTAGCAAGCCCAAGCAACCCTCCCATTTCCACCTTCCAGCACTAGGATTATAAATTCACACCACCACACCCAACTTTTCATGTGGGTGCTGGGACAGAATTCATGTCCTCATTCTTGTGAGCCAAGCGTGTTATTGTCTGACCCGTCTCATAAGGCCCAGCTTCCAAAATCTGACTTCATATATTGTTCTTAATGTTTCCATAAATTTGCACATAAAACCCGAATCCCATGATTGTCCCCATTTTTCAGATGAAAGCACTGGGGCACGAAAGGTTGAGGTAGCTTTCCTGTCTTATTTGTTTTAGTAATTGCAAAACAATCACTCATTACTTTAATGAGAGACAGGAAAAAGGCCAAACAGAAAAACAAAATTTGAAAAGAAAGGAAATATAGAGTTGTCCAATTGAATATGCTGATGAGAAATCTATAAAAATGTTCAGTTGTCTAACTTGTAATAAACCAAAGTATGAATAGTTAGGCCTCTATTGATCAGAAGCCCTTACATTTGTATAAGAGCAAAAAATCATAATAAGCTTCCAATTACAATGAAATCTACTGTTGAGTTTAGGATAAAGTTTGTATTAACTAATAGGCTCAATAGTGTTGAAACTTAAGTATGCCAGTTTCTATTTTTAAGCTACACAAATAGATAAAGGAAAATTGCAATCAAGAAGAAAAACAACATTGTGATTTATTTAAGCACCTCAAAATGTCATCGTGAAATGGCCCACGCGGGGGGAAAAAAAAGAAGAACTACTTCAAAGTATTTGCCTTCCACAATGCACATGCCTCTTCCACTTGGAAAATTTAATTGTGTTTTGTGTGTGACCTTTAAAGCATCATTGTCACAGCTTGATGGTAACATCCCAATAATCTCAATAAAGCATCTACCACAGATGGGAGGTCATAAAATCATAATAGAAATACTCAAACTTTATAATAGCATTTAGGAGAAATTTCTTTTCTAAAACTTAGTCTTTGCCTCTTCAAAAATGAATATTGTGCTTCCAAGTGATTTTCTTGGGAAGACACAATAAAAATGCTGAAGTATGTCTGCCATTGTTCTCTGAAGTGCTAAACATCGCCATCACTCAGTGCCTCAGTCCCCATTAAAGCCTTTCCTACGAAGCAGATTTCAGACATTTCCTCCACACATGCTCCCTGCTACACACTACCATGCTGAGCTTGCTCTTTTTTCTGTTCTTTATGCGTGTATTTTCTGTATGCTATTTTCTTTACATGGTGCTGCTTTCCTACGAATGATTCCCACGAGAGCCACATGCCACAAACCAGACTGAACTCCGTGAGGGTTGGGGCCATTGTGTGCTTCCATTCTGCGTCCTGTGATGGCCAGCTCAGGGGACACCTATGCCAGGTGTTCTTTCTTCTACGATATGGGGAGGTGGTTCCACAAATACACATGAGCATGAATATCAGCTAAGGGCAGTGCCAGGCACTGTCCTTCAAATGTAGGCTGCTGATTAATGGTACATTTTAATAGTTATATATGCGTACAAATGATATTTGCCTACATTTTGGCCAATATATTCAAAGTATACTTTACAATTTAAGTTTCTGAGAAAATAAGAGATAAGTTGCACATTCTAATATTAGTAGGTATTGAATCGCTACACATAGGCAGCATCAGTCCCACAGATCAGACAGTAAAACTAAAGCACAAAAAGTACCTTCCCTGCTCACGGTAGAGTGAGAAGTAGTCAGACTCTGGTCACCACATCACCTGGACTGTGAACGTCTTTAAATTCAGAAACATTTAGGTGCTAGAGTTTGATGCTGCAGATGCACCCCTCTCAGACACGCTTTCAGCTGACCCTTTCCCAACGGCCGCACTCCCGTTTTTAAGACACCACACTGAGTCCTTTACAACAACACACTGTCCCTTGAAGCCAGAAAACTGCATTTAACTTTCTATATTTCAGCTTTCCATTCTGGCTTTGCATCTCTATCATGTTCAACTGCATAAATGGAGCTCAGAGTAGCCCCCAAACCCTCAGTCATAGGATGATCCTAAAGCAAATCCGTGGGTGCTAAGACAGGATCTGGCCTGCCACACTCTGTTTTACTCTTCAGAGTACAGACCGGAGCAGTGGGCTGTTAGGCTAAAGGGAGCAGTGAGGAGCGAGCCGGGACAGTGTTCCCTGATGACTCACCTCACAGTGGCACTAGCTACCATTGTTCCAGTCCTCCTGATCTCTAGACTGTTCAGACACTGGAGCAGACCATAGAAGCCTGGGGCTCGCCTCCCAAGCAATTCTCTGGCCATAAACCTGGCCTTGAAAACTGAGATTGAAACTCCCTTTAAAAAATCTCTTGTGCATCAGATTCTTCCTTTCCCATCTAGATATGACAGAAACAAAGAGAAGTGAACTGCCTGCTTGTGTTATATTTTCAACAATGTAGTAAGAACAACAGAACCACCATTCCAAGATTTAAATACAGCCCAATTATCACAACAGTTCCCCCAATGTCTGTAGGTATTCTCTGCATGATCTCATTTTTTCACAAATGAAAAATTTGTTCAGAAGGGTACAGTGAAGAAATATCACTTCTAGGTTTTGAACAGCTTATTTCAGTACATTGTGATTACCAATCTAGCTTTAAAAACACATTGGATCCCATGCTTTCTCTTCTCAGGCATCTATTAGAGGTCTTAAAATGTGTCCCTCCAAAGACTACATATATTCCTGTGTAAGAAACCTTCACCACCCTTAAGTCTGCCACCCCAGAGGTAACTACTATCTGGACTCCTATCCTTTGTATAGTTTTATGAGCATCTATCTATACCTTTCTATGCTATAGATATTAATCATATTTTAAATACACATTGATTCATGCATTTCAGTCATATTTTTGTTTATAAAATGGTTGATGTCTTTATGTAATCTTCAGGGCTTACTTTCTTGTTTTTAAAATTCTTTTGCATGGGGCTGAAACTTCTGGAATCGTGATGGCTTCTGGAAACATTCTCATTCACAGGAACAATGAATATGCTGCCACAACCTTCAGATCCCAAATTTTCAGAGTTCTAGAAATTAACCAAAGATAAACAACAACCTACGGCATTATTCAAGGAAAAAGACGCAGACACTCTGTTGGAAACTCGGTTTGTGGCATTTTAACTTGACCTAGTGCATCCATTCTCTGAAACTCTGTGGTAGCTTTCAAAGCTAGCAGCCTCTCATTGACAGTATACAAAAAATACGCCAGCCTGGAGCCACAGGGGAAACATACCAGGTTCAGAACTCTGCAGAAAGCACCGGCACTAGCGCCTCAGCTCTTTGACCCTCCAGCTCCGTGGGAAAGCCCAATTCACAAAGCATTAGCATTATTTGATGTCCACGAGAGCTTACTCAGCAGAAAAAGCCCTATCTCTAGGGCTTTTGTCAAAAACAATCAGCTACAATTGATTAACATTACAGCTATTAAGTTTGCCAAACCAGCTGGGCAAACAAGAGTCAGGTCAAAAACTTAAAAGGAGGGTTCATGAAATAAAATGTCTACAAGGGACATTAAACCTCCATACACAACTGTAGGGTTATGTGAGTGACCAGAGAAGATCTGGGAGTCCCCTCATCTCTCACTTGTTGATGACCTTGGGACCCCATACAACCAGAGAGTAAAGACTAAAGTAGATTCATAATCTATCTGATGGTGGAATGCCCAACACAAACACAAAACCCCCAAATGCATGGGAGACTTATGGATAAAATGAATTTTCAAAGTCTTTATCTGATCATTAATTTGCTAATAAACAAACCAAGAAGAAACTTCAGTAACCACACACAGCACAGAGAGGCAGGTTCATCAGATGAGTACAGGAAAGGCAAGCCACGCATGGCCACCACAGTAACAGAAGGCACCCTGGGAAGATGTGGAGTTCCCAAGTCTACACCGTGAATCGTTTAAAATTTTCAGTGTTCAACGAACAATGATGAGACATAAAAAGACACAGAGCATTGTCTATGCACAGTAAGAAGCAGAGGATGGAAGCTGTCCCTGAGGAAGCCTAGATGAGTGGGGTAGGACAAGGACTTTAAGTCAACAATCACAAATATGTTCAACCTGTCTCTAAAAGATTAAAATGTAAGAACACTATCTCACAAGGGAAATTTTTAAGGAAGTAGACATTATTAAAAGAAAGCAAACAGAAACTCTGAAGTTGAAAAGTACAAGAATCAAGGAAATGCCTGTACTGGGCGCAACACAGAGACTAAATGGCAGAAGAAAGAACCAGCAAACTCAAGATACATCAATTGAGACTTCCTAGTCTAAGAAGAGAAGAAAGAAAAACGAACATAGTTCTGACATCTCTGGGGAAGCCCATGACTAGATCATTTAAAAATACGAAATGCAGGGACTTTCAAGATGGTTCAGAAAGTAAATGTGCTTGCTTCCAAGTTTGACAACCTGAGTTCAATTCCCAGGACCCACTTATTCTTGCTTTTTGTCCTCTGATTCTACAAGTTTACCATGGGATGAGCATATATACACATTAATACACACAAATGAATAAATGTAATTAAATGTTTAATCAGCTACATTTCTCTGTATGGCAATAAAGGATCTATGAATAAAATTATGGCACAATTACACTCACAATAGCATCATAGTGAAGTATTTACAAATAATTTTTACTTAAGAACTGAAAGATTTTCACCCTGAAAATTACAAAAGTTTGTTGAAAGAAATTAAAGACTTTAAAAAATGATGAGGTATTCAATATTCCTCATGGATCATAACACTCAATGTGATTAAGGTGTCATTATCCCCAAATTGATCTATGGATTCAAAATCATTCCTAGCAAAATTCCAGAAAACCCTTTCAAAAGAGTGGCAAACAGGTCCCCAGTTATATATGGAAATTTAAAACACTTAGAATAATCAAACCTATTTGGAGGACTTTGAGATTCAAAATTTCTACCAAGCTCCAGTGATCAAGGGAGGGAGGGTTGACAAAAAAGAGAAGGCATTGAAGAATGAGAATCCAGAGGGGGGAAAAAAAACATTTAAGGTAGAGTGGTTATTTTAAGGAAAAGACGCATGGCAATTCAATAGAGGAAAGGCTGCCGAACAGATAAAACCAGGATTTCTACATCAAGAAGATGATCTGAGACTCCTCCCTCCAAACAACGTGCACTGATCCAACTTAGAAAGACCACAGACTCAGAAACCTTCACTAAATGAGGCTAATTATTTCTTACCCATAATACTAAAGGCACAGCGTATGGAAGTAATAATAATGATCAATAAACCTTATCAAGACTTTTCATTTTAAGACATCATGAAGCAAAGGAGAAGAACAGACTGAGAGTGCACTCACATGGCACATATCAGATATGTAACTTCTATGCAGAAAAACTGCAAAGACAGAATGAACCAAAATATGAAGACATTCCACCAAAGTAGGGATGAGAATGGGCAACGATTGCAGAAGAAGCTGTTCAATATCATTAGCCACTAGGAAAACACAAAGCAAAACTGTGACAAGTGTTATTTCGTACTCACTAGAACGACTACAACACACAAGGAAGACAGTGACACAGGCTTGGAAAGACGTGGAAGCAAGAGGCCCCTCCACACACTGCTAGAGGAAGTCAGAGTGCAGCCCCAGTTTGGAATACAGTCTGTCAGCTTCTCAACTGCGTAAACATATGTGACCCAGCAAGTCTAGCTATTCCAGGAGAACTGAACATTTTTCTTTCCACACATAGATATGTTCAAAGCATTCCAATCCATAATAGCTAAAACTTGGGGGAGAAATATGCATCAACTACTGAATGGAGAGAGAAATTTGTTTTTACCTACACAGAAAAATGCTATTCAGGAATAAAAAGATACAAAATGCTGACACATTATATGGGTGCATAAAAAAGTTAAAAATCATATTTATGATGAAATGAGCTGGATACAAGAGACCGCATGCCATATGCTACCATTTCTAAAAATACCCCTCAAAGGTGAATCTATGGAAAGAGCAGAGGAGTAGATACTGGGAGTGGGGGAAGAAAGAAACAGTTACCTGTAGATCTTATTAGTGGAGAGGGGTGAATTTAAGTGTTTTCAAGCAATTATAGTGGTGGTTATACATCTCGACTGCGTGCTTGAAGTGGGCGCGATTTATGATAGGTAAAACACACTTCAATTAAGTTATTATTAAAAACTAAGTAAGGTGCTACATCACTGCATGCTTACTACGTCACCTTCCATTGCACACAAGCACAGTTTATTCATCTAAGTCCCTTCCCATCGGCCATTCTACTTGTTTCTAAGAGTCACGCTGCACGGAACAGAGCCAGCACAAATATCATCAATGTTCCCAGCATATACGATAACGGCTCCTCACAGTAATGTAACTATAAGTTCTGAACTGCAATTTAAATGAAATTTCAATTTTGTATATCAGGGTGCTTTTTTTGAAAGCAGTAGGACAATCTATGCATCAGTGCCCCAACAGGGATGTGTGAGCTCCTCTGTAGATTTATATCCTTCCCATACAACATTTGGTTACAGACTTAAACCAAAAGGCTAGATGGAAATCGAGCCCATTCATTTTAACTGCCACATGTTTGGTTTACGTATATGCTCTCTTATGATAAACAAGCCAGCTGTTTTCCTACCTCTTGACCGTACCGCAGTGAGCATCTATGTCTGTGGAAATGCCACTCCACACCCACTAGCAGGGCTATGCTAAGTGACAATGAAAACAAATGCTGGCACGGATGTTTAAGAATCGGAACGTGCATACATCCCCGGCGGCGACACTGGTATGTGCACCCGTTACTGAAAATGTGTTAGTGGTATTCATAAACTGGACACTATGACTGTGTGATCCACAGTTTTGCTTAAGCCTGAAAAAATTGTAAACAGAGAATCAAAGGTGTGCTTGCACACCCCTGGTCACTGCAGCAAAGGTAGTGTGTACACATATCTTAATTTTATTCCATTAAAAAGGGAAACAGAAACAGGCATGGTGGTACATGCCAAAAATACCCACACCTGAAAGGCTGAGGCAGGAGGATCACAGAGTTCAAGGCCAGCCCAGAGTATATAAAAGACCCTATCTCAAGAAACAAAAATAAACCCTCCAAAAAGAATGAATTAGCCGGGCGGTGGTGGTGCACGCCTTTAATCCCAGCACTTGGGAGGCAGAGGCAGGCGGATCTCTGTGAGTTCGAGGCCAGCCTGATCTACAAGAGCTAGTTCCAGGACAGGAACCAAAAGCTACGGAGAAACCCTGTCTCGAAAAATCCAAAAAAAAAAAAAAAAAATGAATTTATGGTAATGCTACAAATGTGTGTTAACTATAAAAATATGATAGGAAATATATCACATGCAAAATTAAATAAGTTGTAGAATTCCACTTATGTGAAGTTTCTAACAGCACAATGCAGAAAGACACAAAGTTTGATGCACTAGCATCTGAGGAGAAGGAACGAGGAAGTGCTGCAGAATTGGTCAGGGTTTCTGTTACTTAGAAACAGACATTGGTGAGGACCAGTCAACACTGAATGAAATGAGCTCCACTAAATCATGCACCCAACGTTTAAAATAACAATTTTATTCTAAGTATGTTTACATAATATCATACTAAAAGTAAGGCGTGCTTTTCTAATGTGCTCATGCAGTCCCGGAAAAGGTGACAAGTCCAACTTAAACGAAAGATGTGACAACTCTTTCTTGCTTCTCCCCTTAAATCAAGCCGGGCTCAGTGACTTCAGCAGCCAAAGAACACAACAGAAGTGATATTCTAAGATGTCACTGCTACAACCCAGCAAGCTTAATGGCTTAAGGAATACTCTCTCAGGGGATCCTGCTATGAGCACGCTCTGGAGAGGGCAGAGATGGACTCACTGATGGATGGTCCTCCCTCATGTCCCCTTTCTAACTATTCCCACCCAGGCATCCCATGAAGGAAGCTGTCTTGACCTTCCAGACCAGCTCACCCACTGCTAAATCCTGCCACATAAGCAAACTGCCCAGTCACGCCCTCCAAAATTCCTGACCTATCAAATCCTGACAGATAATAAAGCAGCTGCTGCTTCACGGCCCTGCGTCTTGGGATCATTTGTAATGCAGCTGTAGATAACCAAGCAGGTACCAGCTCATTACTCTGAAAATTGGTTAAGGAAAAAAAATCAAGCATTCATCCTGCCCTTCCAGGACAATGTATTTAAGGGTAACCATACAGCTCCCAGGAACACGATCTGTAAAGAATTCCAACTAAGGAAAGCATAAGGAATGATATAGATAAGAAATGCAGTTTGATGCCTCTGAAGGAAGGTTCTGGAAAATCAGCAGTGCATACTAAAACCACAAGGGAAGCTTCACACAAACTAGAATGCACAGACATGCGCATACTCTAGCTAGCCCTTATATGAAGCAAAGAGAGAGGAGGCATCTATACAGTAAAAATATTACTCCATAACACAGAGGCAGGTGTAATGCAGGGATCTAGTTAGCATCTGCATTAAAATAAACTAACCTTTAAAAGCCACCTTCTGAAACATCTGCTGAACTCTGAGTACAGACAAGAAATTAGGTGGTATTAAAGGTCTGATCTGAGTTTCTTGAGGCATCAGAATGGAACAAGAATTACAATTGGAAACAACACCAGTTAGGAGTGTATACTTAAGAAATCATAGTAAGAACGTTTTGTGAGGGCTGGGCCTGCTTTGAGATTCTCCAGATAACAAGAAGAAAAAACAAAAACAAACTGTCCCCACTAAGTCCCTAGAACTGCAAAAACTGAAAGCCCTCAGTGCCACCGAAACGCAAGGGTTCACTGTACTGTTCTGTTTGGGTTTTGTGAAGTTTCAAGATGAGCATGATGAAAATGTTTTAACGACTGGAACTAGCCTTGTGAATAACAGTGGGACATGGTCGTTTTTATAATCTTGGCACTTCCCGTCATAAATGTGGTGTGGCGATGCACTTTCTGGTCTCCAGTCATTTCAGTAAAGGTCTTGCATGTTTGTTGCTAAATTTAACCTCAGATCATATCTAGATTTTGATTTGTGATTATGTAATAAAAGATATTTTAATTGGGGACAGGGAGATGGCTCAGCAGGTAAAGTGTTTTTTATGCAAGCATGAGGACCAGAATTTGGATTTTCAATACCCGTGTAAATGTGAGGTGGGTATAGTGGTTTACCTGTAATCCCAGCATGCTAAAAGCAGACAGAGATGGGGAATCCCTAGGACAAGCTGGCTAGATAGACTAGTCTAATTGGTGAGCACTGGGTTCAAGTGAGAAATCCTGCCCAATCAATCAATAAGATAGTAAGTGACCAAGGAAGATACCTGACATCATATATATGTACCCCCACATGTTTATTTTACATACATGCAAACATGCATACACACACTTCTGCATATCACATACATATACAAAACCATTTTTTTCAATTTTTAACAAGACATGTACCCTTGATGTATAACATATTCTCCACATAATTGTTTCTTTAAAGAAAGAAATATCCTCGTTTACTACAGAAAAAGAAATGGTAAAAGAGATATCATTTACTTATGGCCTCAGTTAAAATTTTCAGGGAGAAGTCTATTCTACAGGAGGCATTTTTACTTCTGGCTTCCCCTTACAGTGCTATCATCAGCCCCGGCAATGCAGCAGGGGCCATGAGTGGCTGACAGGTCAGGGGAAATGAATGATAGGCAGACATCCTGAAGAGTTAGCTTGTGCAGCGTCTACCTATTATTTCCCTGCCAGCCCAGGGCAAGTCTTACACAAAGGCAGCAAACTGCAGAAGACATGGGCCACTTTATACAACCTTCCTTCTGGTTCCTCCTTGTCCCTTCTCAGCATGATATGAAGTCTGATTCAATATCCAAGGCCTTTTAACTTCATTCTAAACCTGACCTGGTACAAAAGGTTGAGGAATTACTTAAAGAGCTATCTATGATTCCTGAGTGAAACTTCCAGAACTCCAATTCTGAAAAAATAGTTAGAGCAGACCTAGGCTTTATAGAAAAGAAGTTTTTCCCTTGGGTTTTTAAACCATTAGAGTGTTTTATTTAATTTTTGCTCATCGACAGATGTAGCAATACAATGTGGTTGCTGTGAAAACGCCACAGACCAGGTGGCTTTTGACAAAGGCTATTCTCTCCTAGAGCTGGAAGAGAGACGGCCAAGATCAAAGCATCTATGGGCTGGCTCGCTCCTGGAAGCTCTACAGGGGGACCCATCCCATCCCTCTCTGGTGGATGCAGACAACCCCTGGGATTCTTTGTGGCACTGTCACCCCAATCTGCTCCTTGTCCCCAATGTGTCCATGTGGCATAGCCTGCCTCATTTGTAGTCATCGATCAGAGCCCATTCTAATCCTACATGACGTCATCTCAGCTTGAGTCTGTCTTCAGAGACCCTACATCCAAATACTGTCATAGTCACTAGCCTTGGGTAGCCATAACCTTTGAGGAGGTCGGAGGGGGTACTCGTAAACTCCACATACAGGAGAAACTTCCAAATAAAGCTAAGAAAATAAGAGAATACATGATTCTTTTTAAAAATTTTCTTGTTGCTATGGTGTCTTATTTTGTTGAGACAGGCTCTCACTTGGAGCCCTGGCTAGCCTATAAATCACTAGACCAGGCTAGCCTCCAACTCTCAAAGGTCTACCTGTCTCTGCCTCATGAGTACTGGATGAAAGGTGTGTACCACCACACTGGGCCCCACAATTCTTACATACGGCTTGGATGATTGAGACAACTGTATTTGTGGGTAAAGTCACTGTCGGTAAATATTTAAAAGGTTGAAGAGGAGTCCCCGATTATCATATATGGCATACTATCTGACCTTACATAATTCTCTACCAGCTAGCTATTCAGGACAAACTGACAGAAAGGGCACAACACTTGGGTACATCAACCTGAAGCTGAGTCTATGAACATAATAGAATTTCTTCTGTATTTCACCCAAAGTAGCAAGAAGAATACATATGGCACCTGTACCTTACTTGGAAATCTTCTCGGATCAATATGCAAATTCATTGATGACGAGCTCCACTCTCCTTTCAAGGCACAGGAAATTCAGGTAAGCTTTCTACCTCCACCTAATAAACTCCTGCTTCCCCCACTTCCTAGTGACAAGTCCGCTTTCCCTCTGAGCCTATAGCAGAGCCTTTACTATCCATGTTCTACCAGCAATCTGCTTAAGGCAACCTGGTTACTTCAATGTCAACCTCACAATTACTCTAGCTTTTGCCTCTTGACTGGATCGACATACTTTTAGATACCTGTTACAGAACATCCCACTTCGAGGGGCTAAAGCCCATAGTCATTTCCTATTGCTGGTATAAAGAATGACTGGGAGAGTAAGCATTAACACAAGAGAAATCCATTTTCTTCCTCTACTGGAGACCAGAGGTCTAAAGCATTAGTGTCAGGAGGCTGCATCCTGATGCTGCGTGAGAGGCCCTCCCTGTATTCCTTGGCTCCAGGCCCCTGGCTGCAGCCATCTTCAAAGCTGGAGCTGCAAGCAGAACTTTCTCTGCCTGCTTTCCTCAATTGCCCATCCCATCCACAGTTGTCTCTTGCTTTCACTTTTAAAAACTCACGTATGTCACTATAAGTCCACCCAGATGATCCAGGATGATTTCCACATCTCAAGTGATGGAGGAAGGTCATTTGTCAATAAACAAACTGCCTTGGCCCATTTGATAGGCTACCCCTTAGGTGGGTGGAGTAAACAGAATAGAATGCTGGGAGGAAGAGGAAGTGAGCTCAGACTCTACAGCTCTGCTCTCTGGAGCAGACACCATGCTCCCCTCTCCCCGGCAGATGCGATGAAGCTCTGACCCAGGATGGACGTAGGCTAGAATCTTCCCGGTAAGCGCTCCTTGGGGTGCTACATACATGAACAGAAATGGGCCAAGCAGTGTTTAAAAGAATAGAGTTTGTGTGTCGTTATTTTGGGGCATAAGCTAGCCAGGCAACCATGAGCCGGGCTGTGGGAAGAGGCCCGCAGCTTCCTACTACAGATGGCGCCCACGTGGATAACTGCATCCACAGAAAGCCTGAGAAAGCTTGGGAAAGAATAGAGTAAAGCGTGTTTTCTTGGTAGCAGCAATTTCTCGGGTCTGCTCTGCTTGCTAGAGGCAAGCAAGCGCTCTCATCTAAGAGAGGCTTCCTGACTCAGCTTCAGCTGTGAAACCTTGCAGCTCATTTAAGAGGTTCTGCCACAAAATACTTAAAACGGTGTTGGTGAAAAGCTGAAGGCATGCTTTTCGGTTTTCAGCCGTAGCAGGAAAAAAGTTGTGCTGTTTTAAAATGCCGGCTTTGTGGTCCATCTTGCCAGGGCAAACTCTGACTCTTTGAGGCAGGAGGTCAGCTACAGAGAGAGCATTTGAATGTTGTAGCTTGTTTGCTGGCAAGGACCTTGAAACGCCACAGAGTTGTGGTGATAAACATGGCTACAGCCAGTACCCCAGCCATGAGGCTGGAAAGCTAAGGAATGTGCTGAATCCAGCTGTCAAAGCCACGGCTTTCGTCCTACTGATATTGCTTGGTAAATTAAAGACTCATGTGGTCAGAAAAAGAGAGATATACAGTAAAGAGAGATTCAAAGACAAAGAAAACTTTAAATGATTTACAGTGTTTTTAAAAATATATGCAGGCTGAAAGATAAAGTTCTTAAAAGTAAAAAAACAAAAATAAGGAAGTAGTTGGGTGTGGTAGTACACACCTTTAATCCCAACACTTGGGAGGCAGACGAAGATTGACCTCTGTGACTTCAAGGTGTGGTAGCACACGCCTTTAATCCCAATGCCTGGGAGGCAGAGACAGACAGATCTCTGAGAGTTCAAGGACAGCCTTGTCTAAAGAGTTATTCCAGGACGAAGATAAACAGAAAAAGTAAAAGTAAAAGTAAACAAAATAGAGTTAAAATAAAGCTGCACAAAGATGGAAATTACCCAGAGAATCTTGATACTGTATGCTATTATGCTCTCTTTGAATTGTTTGAATGCTGAGGAAGGAGCAACAGATGCTAAAAGATATTTGTTTATAAATGCTGCTGAACTAATCCAAGATGGATATTTTCAAAATACCTTGACTTCAGAATTTGGATCTAAGGATATGATACTTTGGAAAAGAGTTTCTTCTTTTGTTTTCACAGAAGATGAGACACTGTGGATTGCTTCTTTGATCACGATATGGTATGATAGACCACGCCCTCCTGAAGGGTTGCTGTGAACACCCTTAAAAAATTGCTTCGCTCAACTGCCAACTGAGATGAACCTAGCAGACAGGTTATCCCATAAAAGACCCGAATAACAGCGCCCCCATTCAGCAGGAAGCAGTTTGGAGAGAAAAAACTGCGCCCATGTTCCCATATATTGTTTATAAATGTTCTTTTACATTTAAAGGGGGAGATGATATAGATGTGAATAATTTGCATTGATATGAATCTTGGTTTACTGATATTAATTTAAGGACAATTTTATTATATGTATATGTATTTCTGATATTGATTAAGGTATTGTGATTGTGTAGTTCATGTAAAAATGTAATGTATAGAGGTTGTTAATGGATAATCATCTATAATAGTCAAGTTTGTAGTCATGTTAGATTTTATAGATGTACATAGATATATTTTAAATAGACATTCTTCATATCTTTCAAAGATTATAAAATATGGCATGTTAAGTGTTTTAATAAACTTAAGACTTTTCATGACAATGAGACATGCTCCTGGCAGCACCAATCTACTTTAAGAGGAAGATGGGCATCGAAGAGGATCCTTATGGAGTTTGATAGCCATTTGGGCAAGAAATTGCTCTTGCCTGGACTGTTGCATAAACTGGACACAGAGAACCCACAGAGAGAGGACTGCTGAACTTGCCTAAAGGTGAGATGATCTTTCGGGGTTCCTGATTCATGAAGGAGTCTGCGAGACATTCTGCAGGACACAGCAGATAGTGACTGAACTGACTTTGAAATTTCCTGCTTCAATGAAATGTCTCTAGAAACTATGGGCCTTTAGGCCGAAGATGGATGCCCCAACGGTACAGAGAAACTTTGGGTGACTGTCAAGGTAGCGAGATGTCTCTGTCATTTCTAGAGTTTAGAAGTTGCTTATTTCTTGTTTGCTTAGGTAATATTATATCCTTCTGGAGTCTTTGATAGAGTTGAAGAATAGATAGATAGTTATAGTTTTCTTTAGTTATGATAAAGATAAAATAGATGTAAATATTGTAACTGTAATTCTTACTTGATAACTGTTTTGTTATATGTAATTTTGCTATGTTAAAGTTAAAGCCTTCCTTTTTTTTTGTTTAAACAGAAAAAAGGGAAATGATGGAGGAAGGTCATTTGTCAATAAACAAACTGCCTTGGCCCATTTGATAGGCTACCCCTTAGGTGGGTGGAGTAAACAGAATAGAATGCTGGGAGGAAGAGGAAGTGAGCTCAGACTCTACAGCTCTGCTCTCTGGAGCAGACACCATGCTCCCCTCTCCCCGGCAGATGCGATGAAGCTCTGACCCAGGATGGACGTAGGCTAGAATCTTCCCGGTAAGCGCTCCTTGGGGTGCTACATACATGAACAGAAATGGGCCAAGCAGTGTTTAAAAGAATAGAGTTTGTGTGTCGTTATTTTGGGGCATAAGCTAGCCAGGCAACCATGAGCCGAGCTGTGGGAAGAGGCCCACAGCCCCTACTACACTCAAGATCCTCTAGAGATGATCTGCAGCCCTCTTCCCAATGAAGACAGCACACACACAGGTGCCAGGGATTAAAGCTGGATATTGTGGGGACCACTACTCACCCTTCCACAAGCACCTAGAACAGTCTTCTGCCCCACCATGTACTTCTATGCCTGGGCTTGCCCTAAGTCTTTCAGGTACTATCTATCTACTTTATTGCCCTACAGCTTTCATTTAATATGTCACTTCCTTGCCTGGTGTGAAAAAGATGGCTCAAGTAGTTAAAAGTACTTGCTGTTCACACATAAGACCTGAGTTCATTCAGTTTCCAGAACCCACATGGAGCAGGTCACAACTGCCCATAACTCCAATTATACCCTTTTCTGGCCTCCTCAAGCACATGCACATACTTGGCACACACACACGTGAACACACAAGCATACACACACACACATACACAGAGAGAGAGCAAAGTAGAGAAGCTTTAAAAACAATCCTTTTAGAATTTATTTGACAACCAAGACTAACTATGATAGCAGGGGCCCCATGTAGTGTCCAGGTGGCACTGAAAATGTTATATATGTGCTGTGTGAATAGATTACTGTTGTAGGGAACTGTGGGCTACGTTCCTGCCACCCAGCTCCTGGCCGCCTGCCCCGAAATAACAACACACAAACTGTATTCTTTTAAACACTGCTTGGCCCATTAGCTCTAGCCCATATTGGCTAATTCTCATATCCAGATCAACCCATCTCTAATAAGCTGTGTAGCACCATTCTTACCGGGAAAGATTCAGCATGTCTGACCTGGCAGCTTGCTTCATCGCGTCTGGCTCTGAGAGGAGCTACCCTGCATCTGAGCTCACTTCCTCTTCCTCCCAGCATTCTGTTCTGTTTACTCCACCCACCTATGTTCTAACCTATGAGGGCCAAGCAGTTTCTTTATTAATCAACCAATGACCTTCCTCCATCAGATTACTACAACACTAGCAAACTCATAAAGTTACTGAAAGGATTAAAGTGAATTCCTCTATATAAAATGTCCAGAACAACACTGACATACACTAAGAACACATAAACATTATCAAGTATTTTATTAAACAATATAGTTTTCAGTTTTTTAATTGTGACAAATATCAAAATTACCACTTGGGTCATTTTCAGCATAGTTTCATAAAAGTAACTAGACCTATGTACATGTATAATCATCACCGCCCACCTCTCCACCTCTCCGACAATGACACACTTCAGCAAACATGAAAATGAGATAGAAATGGACATTGATCTTGAAACATGGAGACCTGCTTATGGGATTCAACCCCCCCCTGTGACTAACATACATGGCTCTGCTATGATGCTGGGGGACGCTAGATTCTCTTACAATCCAACTAGGGAGCAGGCTTGAGAGTCCTGTGTCAGTTGCCAAAAAGGATGCGGAATTTCAGAAAAGAAAGAATCACCATGAAGGTAGAAGATAGGATGAGAGTGGGTCCAAAGGGTCAAAGCCCAATGAAGGGAAAAGGAAAACCTCTGTCTGCAACCCATAACGCAAGGTCGCCCACAGCCATGCACGGGAACAAAGGTACTCAGACGGAAAAGATGAGCAGCCTGAAATCAAGCCCTAGTACCGTGGCCCTTGACTTGGGGCTGATTTAACCTGGGAAAGAAGGCATATGCCTAAAGGAGTCACCTCTCCAAATAATGTGTCGGCCCAGAGGAAATGGGACCCAACGCAAAATGCACAGAAGGACAGTTAGTCCCAACTCCCTGAGGAAGGCAGTCTCAAGTCAGAATGTGGGGATTCACGATGCAGTGTTCTCTCCAAAGATTTACTAAAACACCACACCTGTCCCAGTTATGACATTTTGTCTATTCTTGGACTACACTGTCAAGGGGGACTTAACACCCATGCCCCTACAACAGAAACATGGCGCCATCATTGGTGACTAGCAGAAGGCTTCCCAGAAACAGCCACATGGCCCAGTAGCACTCCTGCCTTTTGGAACTGGACCAACAGGAGACCCAAACTGGACTCTCCTTAACAACACAGAGCATCCTCAGGAACAGTGAACAAGCAGACTGGGTACAGCTACAGAGGGAAAATATTTATAGAAACTCAGTTAACATTCACAGAAAGAGGAACACAGCTCAGCACAGAACACGAAAAAACAACTAAACATTAGGAACAACCCAAGAAGAAACAGAAAACTCTACACACCTCTGTTTCGCTCAGGTATGTTCTCAGATCATTACTAAAATATAAAATCTAATAAAGCCAAAGCATATTCTAGCTTCCAAAAACATAATTTCCTTAAAAGATAGCTTTCCTTGTGTGGGATACAAAGCATTTCGCATAAAGAGAACAAAGAAATCACATATATTCTGATAAAAATATATGTTATTGATATTTTAGAAGCATCATTACTGAGTAACCTATGTATCTGGCAACTTCATTAGTTCTAAAATAGTGGGGTGAAAAAGTGAAAATTTGTTATAAAATTTGTTAAATTTCAAAAACCTTAGTAATCTCCCCAGAGAATAATCTCTCTGCTTCTCTGTCAGTTTCTCTCTCTCTCTCTCTCTCTCTCTCTCTCTCTCTCTCTCTCTCTCTCTCTCCCTCTCTCTCTCTCTCTCTCTCTCTCTCCACACACACACACACACACACACACACACAAATGGTTGCCTTAAATACTGTAAAGAAAAAGGTACTGCACTGTAAAGGGCTAGAGGGACACAGGGGAACTTCTTTTAGGTGTAAGTGTGTGGGCTGTGAGAAGAAACTCAGAAGAACATTCTAGATAGAGTGGCCACTCTTTACAAAGGGTCTGAGGCTATAGCATAAGGCTGCCCTCCAGAAGGCTGGAAGTGTTTAAACGACAGAAACAGTCCACCCATTAGTATTACGTAATAATAAAAATATTTTTCTGTTCATAGTTTAGAAGGTGTCCTAGTTAGATTTCTATTGCTGTCACAGAACAGTGACCACAACTTGGAGATAAAAGGACTTATTTCATCTTATAACCCCTAGGTCACAATTGCTCATTTAGGGAACATACCATAATTAGGGGGCCCCGCCCATATAAACCATCTATCCAAAATAATGTCCCCATGGCGAGAAAAATATACAGTTCAATGAAAACGATAAATAAAATAAAATGTCCTAACAAACTTGCCTATAAGCCAATCTTGGGGACATTTTCTCTTCCCAGATAACTCAAACTTGAGCGGAATGAACAACAAACAAACAAACAAAAAACCAATGCAACTGACCCCTTGTCAACTCAATTCTATTAAACCATATTCTTTCCTTTTTCACTTGTCTCCAAAATCTCATGTTAATATCAATATCACAGTATAAAACATACATAACTTTAAAAGTTCCAGTGTTAAAAAAAATGCCATCTCTTAAAAGTCCAAGTTCTCGTTAAAGTTTCAATATCTCTTTAAAAGTAAAAAGTCTCTCAAAAAATCTAGTCTCTCAACTGTAGATTCTTATAAAATGATATTTAAAAACATGTTAAATATTTCTTATTCCAAGAAGGAAGAAGCAGGGCATGATTACAATCATATACAAAGCAAACCAAAACTACAACACTATCAATATTCAGTATCTGATGTCTGGGTCTCATGATTTTCTGGGCTCTAACGGGCTTCAGTAGCTCCACTTCTTTGGCTCTGCCATCCATAGTACACACAGCTTGTCTCATAAATGTCAGTTGTCTCATAAACTCACGTCAGCTCCACTTATGATGTCCTTGATGGTGGCCAGCAGGAGATACAATCTTGGTCCCCTCTGGAGCACAGCTGCTGTGTGCTGACCAGCTGAGCTAAAGAAACAGTAACACTAAAGTGAAACTTTTTCTCCTTTGCTTTCAGGGGACAACTGAGGCTAGTTCACTGGGGATGAGAACACAGCTGTGATGAAGAAGAGACCAGCACCACTGAAATGTAGTCTTCTGAGAGGTTTTCTCAGGGTCAGAACATGACACTGTCCCAGCCTAATCTGACAATGACATTTGGAACTGGTTTTGAAGACATAAAGAGAGAAGCTTAGCTTTGGCACTGTTTGAGAGGCCAGTCCAAGCCCTTCCTGAAGGTGCAGCCCGTAGCAGTGGAGATCCAAACATATGGAAGATGCCAGGACTATAGGGGAGAACAAGGACAGAAGGGGGCTTGCATCGTGAAGGGAGCAGCTGGGAAGGCATGTATGGTGGTACCATTCTTCTCATCTGCTGATGTGATAAATATTTTCTGATTCTACTGTCTGCCACATTTTGTAGGTATCAAAGTAAAAATCAAAATGCAAACATCCATGTTGTAGGCCTGCCTGTGTTCATGTAAGCTCACAATGTGTGCACTTATCCACACAGCTGTGTTTATATGCATATGCACAAACATCTGTAGCAAATAAACATAGCTGCCACATTGGAATGTTGGAGAAAAGATCTGCTCATACAGGAGGTTATCCAAAAAGAGTTCCAGAGAACATGAAGTCACTGACATCCTTAAGATGTTCATGACCCCGCTGTAAAAAACAAGAGTGGACACACCTGTCATCAGATAAACTTGTAAACTATGTTTTTGATGGTGGTAAACTTATTTATTTGTTTCAGAATTTCCTAAACCCTTTAATACATAAATGTACATCATGACTCTTCTAAGAAAAGGATATGGCAAGCAGTCTTGCCAAACTTTCTTGAACAGAATAATCCTTCTGGCAAAGCCTCTCTTAAGGGAATTGGAAGTTTTGAAATCCTTCAGGATACATTGTTGCTGAAATTAAAAATAGATCCAGGGGTTGAGAAGACAGCACAGCTGGTAAAGGCTTGCAGTAGAAGCATAAAGACCTGACTCCAATCTCCAAAAGCCATGTTTTTAAAAAGCCAGGTTCATATAGGAGGTGAATCCCTGGGGCTCCGTCTGACCAGCCTTTGGTTAATGAGAGACCCTGGCCAATGGGGAGCCCTAGGACAATGAGACATTCTGCCTCAAAAGCCAAGTGGAGGGTGTAAGGAATGACATTCACGGCAGTCCTCAGGTCTACACACATACACACCAATACACACACGCACACACACACACACGCACACACACACGCACACACACGCGCACACACACGCACGCGCACACACGCACGCGCGCACATGCACACACACGCACATACTCACACACATGCGCACACGCACGCACACGCACGCACGCACACACACGCACGTACACATGCACACACACATGCACACGCACACACACGCACACACACGCACACACGCACGCACACACACACGCGCACACACACAGTTATCTACAGATGCATTTCACATGCACATGTATGCACACATGAAAGTACTCAGACTAAAACTCCACACAGAGAAGAATAGTAAAAGACAAATTTTAAGAAATATATAATAAATTGAAGCTTTGGTATTTAACACACTTAAAAATTAATATTAAAAACTGTATCCTCTCAACAGCTGTAAAAATAAAGTTCCACTTCAGAAGTCCCCAGGCCTTCCTTAGATCTTGGGATAACGTACAGTAAAGAACCCTCTGCTCATTGGATGCACCTAATTCTTTAAGACCTAAGCAAAGTCTGCATGAAAATTTTAATCTATCCATAAACCTCAATGACTCACTCAGTAGCCCCACAAAGCATGGATAACAAGTCACCTAAAATTCCCATTTACCTTTAGAAACATAAGAGGTTTTGATGGCTTGTATTTTGAAATGTGACACTCTATTGCGGGCCCTCAGATTGAATTTATTCGTTCTCCTTGCAGAAGAGCCTGAACATGTTTCTCTAAAACACAGCAAGGCACTGTTTACTGTTGTCCTTTGAATGGAACTCATTTGTCCAGGAAGGACGGATCTACTCATTTACATTATTCAGATGACAGTGGCATTTAATGGGCTCTATGCATCAAAGATGTTTGACAGTCATTAACCTTTTAGGGCTACAGTAATTTGTGCAATTAACTTAGGTGAAATTATTTTTTGCGGTCACGTAATTAATTGCCTATGCCTTTTAAAAGAATTATTGTACCTGAACTAAAAGTTACATGAAGACAACAAGACCACAGTGTTTAAGATCAGGTCCTCAACACGAGAAAGTACAACCATCTTTTTTTTAAAAAAAAAACCAGATACTAAGTATGTCAAATGTGTATGCATGGTAACTGAAAAACGAAGCCAGAGACCTGAGTTCCCTTCCCCATCTAACCCCCTCCCCCCAAAAAACTGTACAAGTTGCCAAATACCACTCTGCAGATCTTATCTTCATTTTGGTTGTGACCTTAGCCTTTAACGGCTGAGTCATCTCTCTCTCCAGCCCAGATCTTACTTTCATTAAATGCACATTTGCTGGGGACCAAAAAAAAAAAAAAAAAAAAAAAGGAAAAAATAAATAGAGTGATATAATTTAATGATATTTTATTAGCAAAGTTATATGGGGTGATTTCATTTTCTTTACCATTTTCAGTTAGCATACAAAATAATAGGTTTCACGGTTGCCTTCTTACATCATCGTACCTTGTTTATCCTTTCACGGCCAATGTGATTTACTCATAATTAATACTGGCTGACGCCTGCTGGTACTTACTCAAGAATAAAGCAAGGAGATGGGAAGGCATTCTTCCCATTTACCCAGATATGAGCTGCATGTCTAAGAGAATGAGGCTGATCAGAGGTCAACTAACTCAGTAAGAAGAAAAAGTGCTGAGTTAAAGCAGCCCACAGCACTCCCTTGGGAGACCATTCTCAATGGATCAGATGCTATGCAGAATTTTTTAAAATCATATTGTGAGATGTGAGATTTGCAATATGTGCATTCTTCTATATGCTTTAATCAGTATACCTAGCTGTTTTCCCAAAATAAAGTTTTGTCAGCATAGCTTGAAAAAAGTAACATTATAAACCAAAACACGCTCATCTAAAGTAAAATAAGCTTTGGTACTCACGTAGTTACATATGTAGGACAGTTCTAAAAACCAGTATAATTAAGACTGCTGGTATTTCCAAATGGTACCATAGACCACAGGAATGATAACCTGGGGCAAGACCTAGCAGAGTTAGCAGAACAGGCACGGTTATTATTAGTGATCTAGTGGAGGAGATATGTTAGCGTGAACCAAATAAAACTATCGATCTTTTGTTACTTTTCACCTATAAAACCCCCAGTTTCCTATGACTGAATCAACACACCACCACTCTGGAGTCAGAGACACAGGATGAATCTTGGTGTCGGCACTAGCTAGTGTGATGATTTGGGACGTGTAGTTCACCTGATCTGAGTCTAGGTTTTGCCATTTTGAAGATGTGGTAACAATGCCTTCATGTAGACTCTTGCTGTGCATGCTGCATAAGGAACACAGGCAAGATGTTTCTGTGTTTGATCTAATCAGGAGTGTTATCATAATGCCCATTATAAACTTGTGCTAAGAGATTATAAAAACCTACTGTCTTAGCTTCTCTTCGAACAAACCTTAGCTGTAGGTAGCATTCAAAACTGGCAAGTAAACTTATTAAAATTAATTTCTACCTAAGATAATGGTTAGTACCACTGAGCTGACCAAATCAAGGCTCCGTGCCCACACATGAACTCCCTGTCTTCCACTCCCCTCATCTCAGATTCTCCCAAATGACTACCCCTATGGAATGGATAAGGAAGTGAACACCCACTTCCTGCTTGGCACCCTGACCATTTTTACCCTGCTGTCTCTATGTCCCAAGAACTGGGATTATGGTTGTGCAACTGATGGAACCCAGGCTTCCATACATGCTAGGCTAGGTGTTCTCAACTTACGGGTTGTGACCTCTTTGGGTGGGAGGGTTGAATGCCCTTTCACAGGGACCACCTAAGACGATCAGAAAATACAGATGTTTATATTACATTTCATAACAGTGGCAAATTACACTTAAGAAGTAGCAACTAAAATAACTTTATGGTTGGAATCACCACAACACGAGGAAGTTTATTAGAGGGTAACAGCATCAGGAAGGTTGAGAACCACTGTGCTAGGCAAACACTGTCCCAATTGCATCGCATCCCCAGTCCCATGATAACGTTAACTTTTATGCTTTTCATGTATCTCCTATGCTAAAAATTGTTTAGTCACTCTTTGTTGAGGTTTCCTGGTCCAAGATAGCTCCTAACTTTCCTCCTTCTCAAGTTCCTAAACGTTGGAGAAACTCAAAACAAAAACAAATTCCCAGACATAGTAAATACATATGAGGACAATACCAGCAGGCACGTCCCGCTCCACCCGACTCTAACGTCTGATAAAGCCCTATTCTTCATCACTAGGTCACCCTTTCTCCTCCTTTATAATTTGGCGAACTATCACTTGCTCCAGGCAAACATCTATGACAACCCTTGAGGGGAATTTTTTCATGCCTCACAAAACATGTGATTGGGCTATGAGTTAACTGTTTTGATGCTTGTCCCCTCCCCTCCACAGGTAGCCCCATTCTCTTTTTTGAACTGTATTTCCTAATGCCCAGCACACTGACATTCACAATAAGCTCTTAAGGAACAGCTGAGTGGATTTCTGGAAAACTCTGAGACTGAAAGGAATCATGATGGTAAATCTGGAGAAATAGAAGGAGCCTGTGTCAGCTGCAAAGTCTCCCCAGCAGCAGCTAAGAATAATCCCATTATCAGTGCAGCACAGGCTAGGAGGAGCTGGAAGAAGACTGGCCAAGTAATTAGCCAGAGGCTGGAGAACTCATACCTCCCTCCTACTGTCAGACAGCCACTCAGGAAAGGGTGGGAAGCCAGACCAGAGCAGCTTACTGACAGCAAGTTCTGAAGGGGGCAGGCAGAAGACCCCTCCACCAATAGGACAGTTAAGTGAAGACTCTTCCTGCCCCCTCCAGTCACTTGAAGTGGAGCTCCTGGATTTCTCACCAGGTGACAAGAAAATCTGACACAGCTGAGGATGTGCACATGGTAGTGGATCCTTGGAAACAGGAGAAGAAACACAAGCAACACCATACTCTGAGGGTGAAGGAATATCAAAAAGAAAAGAAGCCAATCTGAATGACCAGAAGGAATGGGTAAAGGGATGCTCCTGGGAGCTGAGGGCCCACCCTGGAAACCAACCTGACTTAAGTGACTCCCCAGGCACATGCACACAGTCTCAACTAAGAAAGAGAATGCAATGAGCAGGGGACTACAGCACCAGTGACCAGACCCAGAGAAACTCACAAAAGTAATGAGGCCACCACAGAAAGAACTGGGCAACCAAACACACACATAACTCCCTCCTACCCATGCTTTCGTAGAACATGATGGCAGACATACATTTGTTTCCCTGTGAAATTAAAGAATTCCAAGATACAGAGAAAAAAGTGCCAGAGGGAGACTGTATGCTTTCTAGAATGTCTAAAGGACAGAAAACATACAAAGGCCAAAGCCTGTGGAGGACTTTGGAGATGGAGCAACACACAATGATGTCCTAAACACTAGCCCAGAGCTGTCCCGAAGTCACTCAAGAGAAGCACAGATTGGCAAAACTGCACAGGCATGACAGCTCAGCAGCACACGGGTTGAAAATCCAAGTTAGGACAGCTGGGATGGAAATAAGCACCCACACTCTGGGCAAGGCGGTGAGAATGCAAAGCGGGTGGTTTACCAGGGTGATTGCACACATCCGAGTTTCAGAGGCTACAGGGAAACGGAACTCACAAGTGCTGGGAGCAGTTGGGACAAAGAGCAGCTCCGCTGGGAATGAGACTGCTGCCCCTAGAACAGAGCCAGGTCTTTCTTGTATTAGCAATCTGGAGGAAGCCCAGCTGGCCTGCTGACTCCCCCACCCACTCTGCACCCCTACAGGGACACCTGCCAAGTCCAGTGCCTCAAGCTCTACACAGAGCCTGCCCTAAACCCCCCCAGTTTGGGGAAATGCACATAGCTGAATCAGAAACGTCACAGCTACAGTATTAGGGAAGCCAGGCATCCATTCACAAAAGTGAAATCAACCCAGAATCATTGGGTCTTGGAGAAGATCCGAAATAATAAGAGACAGAATAAGATGAACACAGACAACGCTGGAAGAAACAGAATTCTTTATCTAAAAGCGGGAAAGTTAGGCTTCTTTTTTTTTTAAAAGAAAAATCTAATTAGTATCCTCAGAGAGATGTCAAGAACGATAATGCCCTTTCTAGAACAGAATGCTAGGAAAACTAGAGACAAATTATTCCTTGAAGTTAAAGTAATTGCCGAACTATGATTTTCAAAGCAGGGTTGGGAGAATACAACATAAAGAACTGACAGTATGGAAGCTAAGAAAATTATTAATGTAGAAAATAAATATTTGGAAGAAAAACAAGAAAACAAATACTGTTGGGGATGAGGATAGCAGAATGTATATGGAGAATCCAAGAGAAATTCCCAGTTAGGGCAACAGGGACAACAGAGATGAGAACCGAGAAAGGGATGAGAGAAAACGCACACAGGCCAAAGAATGCTGGATTTCACGATAACACAGGCCTCTTTCCATTCGTGCTCGGTCCTCATCTTCACATGAGAACAGCTCAACCACAGTGTCAGTCCTGGAAGATACTCTGTTGCCCTCCAGGAAACACACAAACCTGCTTTCCTGCACACATAGTAACCTTATAAAGGCAGGAGACATTTTAGCCTGTGTGAATCTAACAGATAAAGTGTATTTTTTTTTCATTGTTATTAATCACGAAGGCTCTTAACTGATTTCGTTAAGTGGTAATACCTTGTTCTGAGGTAGGGCCTCATGTAACCCAGGCTGGCCTTGAGCCACTATGTCATCAAGGATGATCTTAAACTTCTGATCCTCCTGCTTCAGGCTTCTGATGCTGGGATTATGGATGTGGACTAGCATGCCTAGTTTATGCAGGGCTGCTAACAGAAGCCAGAGCTTCGCGCACCAGACAAGAGCACTACCAACTGAGCTATATGCCAGTCTAAGATACTGTTTTTTTCCAATACAGATTAATCACATAAAGAAGATTACAAATTGTGAGGAAATCGCCTATCTTGTGAATGCCTAGAGGACAGAAAGCAGGTAAGCTAAAATACACAGGACCACGGGAATGATCAGTACTCCTTGTAGCCCAAAAGACCCCCACACATTCTCACAGTATACAATGGAAGTTTGGGACCAATAAATAATATAGATAAAACTGGCTGAATAATAATACGTTGTTGAAAAATCAGAGTTTAGATGAGCTAGGCTAGTAAGTACCCATACTTAGGTGAAATTTTCCAATATTGTTCCAATATTTTATTCTTGGAATAAGGCTAACTTTTTACCTTGAAAGTACAAAAAAAAATGAACTGAGGCAATGGCTCAATCAATAACTTGCTTTCTGATCAAGCATGAGGAATTGAATTTGTATGACCAGCACCCACATAAAAGTTGAGCATCCAAGTAAGTGCCAGTAATTCATGCAGGAGATGGGGAGACAGAAGGGTCCCAGACATTCACTTGCTACACAGCCTAGTCACATTGATGAGATTCAGTTTCAGTACAAGATCCCATCTCAACAAATAATGTAGAGGTAGAAGAAAACACTCAGTGTCAACCTCTGGTGGCCACACATATTGTACGTGGCCATGGATATGCACATATACCCCTAAATATACACAGACTTTCTGAAATATACTTAGGAGGGGAAATTGGGGAGAATATAATCAAAACAATTAAACATATCATTGTCAAAGAATAAATAATGTTTTAAATTATAAAAGTCCTCAGTCTTTTTTGTTGTTGACTGTTTTTTATTCTTGGACTCTTTTGGGGGCCCCACCACCCAGCTCCCAAATAAATACATACGGAGGTTTAATCTTTCTTATAAATGCCTGTGATGGAGGTGGGTCATATGTCTATCTGTTGCTTTCATTGGTTAATTAATAAACTGCTTGGCCTTTGATTGGACAGAAAATTAGGTAGGCGGAGTAAACAGAACAGAATGCTGGGAGGAAGAAGGCAGTGGGCCAGATGCCATGCCTCTCCTCTACAAGCAGACGCTTTAGCTCTCCTCTCCAAGATGGACGCAGGTTGAGAACCCTTTCTGGTAAACCACACCTTGTGGTGCTACACTCATTAGAAATGGGTTAATAAAGATATGAGAATTAGCCAGTAAGAGGCTAGAGCTAATGGGCCAAGAAGTGTTTAAAAGAATACAGTTTCCATGTAATTATTTCTGGTAAAGCTAGCCGTGCGGAGCTGGGCGGGAACGCAGCCCACCGCTCAATACAACAGAATGGCACCCACGTGGATAACTGAATACACAGAAAGCCTGCGAAAGCTTGGGAAAGAATAGAGTAAAGCATGTTTTCTTGGTAGCAGCAATTTCTCGGGTCTGCTCTGCTTGCTACAGGCAAGCAGGTGCTCTCATCTAAGAGACGCTTCCTGACTCAGCTTTAGCTGCAAAACCCCGCAGCTCTTTTAAGAGGTCCTGCCACGAAACATTTAAACAGTGTTGATAAAAGGTGACTGCATGCTTGTTTGTTTTCAGCTGTAGCAGGAAAAAAGTTGTGCTGTTTTAAAACGCCAGTTTTCTGGGCTGTCCTGCCAGTGCAAACTCTGACTCTTTGAGGCAGGAGGGCTGGCTACAGAGAGAGGACTTGAGTGTTGTCTATGGACATACTGTTGCAGCTTGCTTGCTGGCAGGGACCTTGAAATGCCATAGAGTTGTGGCAATAAAAATGGCTACAGCTGATACCTCCATCACGAGGCTGGAAAGCTAAGAATGGGTTGGATCCAGCCCTCAAGGCCACAGCTTTAATCCTACCCATATTGCTCAGTAATTTAAAGGCTCATGTGGTCAAAAAGAGAGAGAAAGATACAGTAAAGAGAGATTCAAAAACAAAGAAAGCCTCTAAATGATTTACAGTGTGTTAAAAATATATGCAGGCTAAAGGTTAAAGTTCTTAAGTAAAAAAGAAAAACAGAGAGTAGTTTGGGTGTGGTGGTACACACCTTTAATCCCAACACTTGAGAGGCAGAGGTAGATTGACCTCTGTGACTTCAAGGTGTGGCAGGACAGACCTTTAATCCCAATGCCTGGGAGGCAGAGACAGATGGATCTCTGAGAGTTCAAGGACAGCCTGCTCTACAGAGTTATTCCAGGACAAAGATATAGAGAGAACCTGTCTCAAAAAATAAAAGTAAAAGTAAACGAAATAGAGGTTAAAATAAAGCTGCACAAAGATGGAAAATACACAGAGAATTTTGATACTGTATGCTATTATGCTCTCTTTGAATTGTTTGAATGCTGAGGAAGGAGCAACAGCTGCTAAAAGATATTTGTTTATTAATGCTGCTGGACTAATCCAACATAGATATTTTGAAAATACCTTGACTTTAAAATTTGGATCTAAGGACATGATGCTTTGGAAAGGAGTTTCTTCTTTTGTTTTCACAGAGGATAAGACCCTGTGTATTACTTCTATCCCAATATGGTATGATGGACCATGCCCTCCTGAAGGGTTGCTGTGAACACCTTCAAAAAATTACTTTGCTCGACTGCTGACTGATATGAATCTAGCACACAGGTTATACCACGAAGGTCCTGAATAACAGTGCCCCCATTCAGCAGGAAGCAGTTTGGAGAGAAATAACGCCCATATTCCCAAAAATTGTTTATAAATGTTCTTTTACATTTAAAGGGGGATATGATAGAGATATGAATAATTTGCATTGATATGGATTTTGCTTTAGTGATTTAAATTTAAGGTCAATTTTGTTATATGTATATGTATTTCTGATATTGATTAAGGTATTGTGATTGTGTAGTTCATGTAAAAATGTAATGTATATAGGTTGTTAATGGATAATCATTAATAATCAAGCTTGTAGTCATGTTAGTTAGATTTTCTAGATGTACATAGATATATTTTAGATAGACATTCTTCTTATCTTTCAAAGACTACAGAATATTTTAAATGTTTTAATAACTTAGGGTTTTTCATGACAATGAGACACGTCTGCTCCTGGCAGGACCAATCTACTTCAAGAGGAAGATGGGCATCGAAGAGGCTCCTTATGGAGTTGGTTAGCCATTTGGGCAAGAAACTGCTCTTGCCTGGACTGTTGCATAAACTGGACACAGAGAACCCACAGAGAGAGGACTGCTGAACTTGCCTAAAGGTGAGATGATCTTTCTGGGTTCCTGATTCATGAAAGAGTCTACGAGACATTCTGCAGGACACAGCAGATAGTGACTGAACTGTCTTTGAAATTTCCTGCTTCATGGAAAATGTCTGCTGGATTCTATGGGCCTGTAGGCCAAAGATGGATGCCACAATGGTACATAGGAACTTTGGGTGACTGTCCAGGCAGCGAGATGTCTCTGTTATTTCTAGAGTTTGGAAGTTGCTTATTTCTTGTTTGCTTAGGTAATATTGTATCCTTCTGGAGTCTTTGATGGAGTTGAAGAATAGATAGTTAGTTATACTTATAGTTTTCCTTAGTTATGATAAAGATAAAATAGATATAAATATTGAAATTCTTACTTGATAACTGTTTTTGTTATATGTAATTTTACCATGTTAAAGTGAAAACCTTTTTTTTGTTTAAACAGAAAAAGGGGAAATGATGTGGGAGTGTTATATATCAATCTGTTGATTTCATTGGTTAATTAATAAAGAAACTGCTTGGCCTGATAGATTAGAATATAGGTGGGTGGAGTAAATGGAACAGAATGCTGGGAGGAAGAGGAAGTGAGCCAGACGCCACGCCACTCCTCTCCAGGGCAGATGCGATGAAGCTCTGGCCCAAGATGGACACAGGTCAGACATGCTGAATCTTTCCTCATGGTGCTACACAGATTACTAAATATGGGTTAAGCAAGATATGAGAGTTAGCCAAGAAGAGGCTAGATATAATGGGCCAGCCAGTGTTTATATGAATTCAATTTGTGTGTTGTTATTTCGGGGCATAAGCTAGCCAGGTGGCCAGGAGCCGGATGGCAGGAATGCAGCCTGCAGCTCCCTCTACATGCCTGGCCTCAGCTTGGCTTATTTCTAGCTAGCTTTTCTTAAATTATCCCATATACCTGTTGCCTCTGAGCTTTTTCCTTGCTCTTACTTCTGTAATTTTTCTTACACTCTTACTCTGTGGCTGGCTGTGTGATTGGGTGGCTGGCCCCTAGCATCCTCTTCTCTTTCTTTTCTTGTTTCTTCATCAGCTTTCTCTCCTATTTATTCTCTCTGCCTAGAAACCCTGCCTATCCTTTCTCCTGCCCTGTATTGGCCATTCAGCTCTTTATTAGACCCATCAGGTGTTTTAGGCAGGCAAAGTAACACAGCTTCACAGAGTTAAAGAAATGCAACATAAAAGAATGCAACACATCTTTGCATCATTAAACAAATGTAACACATCTTAAAATAATATTCTACAACATTTTTTGAATAAATGCTTCCAAGTTTATACTCAAATCTCTCATTCATTTGGAATTTTCAAATTTTTTCTTACATTGATTTATATATTCATTATGTATGAGAGAGAGAGAGAGAGAGAGAGAGAGAGAGAGAGAGAGAGAGAGAGAAAGCACCCCATGTGGAAGTCGAAGACAACTTGAAGGAGATGGATCTTTGCTTCCACCGTGTGGGTTCAAGGATCAAATTCAAGTTTCACAGCCGTTACCCACTGGGCCATTCCGCAGTTCATAGAATTTTCTTGATGTAAAGAAGAATGTAACTAATATTTTATGCCTAAATACCATCTGGCTGTATTAGATAATCATTTCTTCTTTTGGAATCTCAATTTTTTTTTTATTTTATGGTTAATACCCAGAACTGCAGCTTCTGAGTCACATAGTGTGATTCAATGTTTAATTGCAGAAGACTCAACATACTGTCTTCCAGGGCAGCTGGACTGTCCCACGTTCCCACTGGTGATTCACTCCCTTTACCTCCTGACCAAGACTGTCAGTCCTCACCTCCTGCTGCCCTGCTGGCCTTAAAGCTTCTCACTGTGGGCTCAGTTTGTGCTTCCCTAAGATGATGAGACTGAGCTGACGTTGACTGGATCTTCGCAGAGTCTGAAGAATGCTTCTCTGGGTTTCTTGACGTTAGTTTTCTGTTGCTGTGATAAATACCATGACCAAAAGCAACCTGGGGAGAAGGGTTTACAGGTAACATTCCATTGTGGAGAGGGCAGGAACTCAAGGCAGGAGAATGTAGGAGCTGAAGAGCAGGAGAATGTAGGAGCTGAAGCAGAGGCCGTGGAGGCATGCTACTTACAGGCTTGCTCCCCATGGCTTGTTCAGTTTGTTTGTTTTTTTTTTAATTGATTTTTATTGAGCTCTACATTGTTCTCTGCTCCCCTCCCTGCCTCTACCCTCCCCTTCAATCCTCTCCCAAGGACCCCATGCTCCCAATTTACTCAGCAGATCTTGCCACAAGGACATGTGCTCAACCATGTTCGTAGCAGCATTGTTTGTCACAGCCAGAACCTGAAAACAACCTAAATGTCCCTCAGCCAAAGAATGGATAAGGAATATGTGGTACATTTACACAATGGAGTACCACACATCAGAAAAAATAACGACATCTTGAATTTTTCCAGGCAAATGGATGGAGCTAGAAAACATCATTTTGAGTGAGGTAACCCAGACCCAGAAAGATAATTATCATATGTACTCACTCATAAGTGGTTTTTAAACATAAAGCAAAGAAAACCAGCCCACAAATCACAATCCCAGAGAACCTAGACAACAATGAGGACCCTAAGAGAGACATACATGGATGTAATCTTCATGGGAATTAATCATTTTGATCAGGTATTTAATGCTATGAAAGAAGTTATTCGAAAGTTTGGTAGCTTAAAACAACAGTAAACACTCTCTACTGCACTATGGGTTGGTAATTCAAATGTAGCTTAGTTCTGTGGTTCTAGTTTGGCTGTATCTCATGCCAGGTAGGATAGGATGTCTTCCCACCCGAAGTAATCTGAAGGCTACAGTGGGACTGGAGGGTACACTTCCAACGTAGTGTAGTCACATAGCCAGCAAAGTAGACAGTGACTACTGATCAACTTTACCTCCTCTGCACAGGAATCTCCCTCAAGGGTGCACGAATGTTCTCGAGAGAGTAGCTGGCTTCTTCCAGAGCAAATAATCCAAAGGAACACAGACAAAAAAAAAATTGCAGTATGTTTTATAAACTAATCTTGGAACACACCCTCATTTTCATGGTATCATACTATTTATCATAGTCAATGTAAGAAGTATATATATGAAGATGAGAATACAGGAGGCAAGAATCAATGGCAGTCATCCTAGAGGCTGGGTACCACGTCATCTTTCTTCTAACAATACATGGAATATATCTAATGTATAGTAATTTCTCAAATATTCTTGGGTTTATAGCTGGGTTGTTTTTCAATCCTTTTCCTGAAAAAGTATTAAAATTATTTAATAATTATCCTTTTATCAACAGTTTGTTGTGTATAAAAGTGAGTCTGCCTTCATTAATGTTGATTTTTCAATTTTATAAAATAAAAATTCAAGAATCCATGCAAATGAACTTCTAATTAACTGTGACCTGTGGTTGACTACTGAATTTTCTGGAAGGCTGTGACAGGAGCTGTGTAAGGGAAATGCTGGTGCAGCATGCTACATTACACTATGCAAATACTTAATGACGTAGAATTTAAAGATTCACTAAACATTTTTTTTGTTGAATGTCTACTATGTGGCATACACAATCATAGTGGTTAGACATACAGTCCTGGCCTGGGAAGACAACTTTGTTAAGTGTTTATCTTGTAAGCACAAGAGCCCAAGTTCAACCCCCAGCATCCTCTGAAAATCTTTGGGTTTGGTCCCACAGTGTGTAATCCCAGAGCTAGGGAGACAGAAATACAAGGATCACTGGGGCTCACTAGCCAGTTAGCCCATCTGACAACTTCCAGGACATCAGGAGATCATTTCAAAGTGGGCAGACAGCATTCCTGAGAATGAAATCCAAAGTTGACCACTAGACTAAACACACACACATGTGCAAATTTGGGTGTGTGTATTACGTATGTATGTACATATATTTTCCAAATCCTCTAAAGGAGGGTGACTGGCTATTAAAAACATAGAGCTACAAGTCAATGAGATGGCTGAGTAGATAAAGGTGCTTGCAGTCCAAGTGTAGACACCTGTATTCCATCCATCTCCACCACCTACATAAAGGTAGAAGAAAATCACCTCACAAAGCTGATCTGACCTCCACACATGAATAAGCCTTGGCATACACCGGCCCATACTCATACAAAGGCACAATAATAAAGATAAATTTAAAAAATACATAATTATATGTAAGTACTATAAAAGAAAATCACAAAGTCTGAAATGGTACACACAACCAATGGAGTAAGTTGACTTTGAATGGTCAGAAAGGTCTCTGCCAAGAAGTTACCTATTCTAAAATCTCAAGGATGAGTTGAAGTTGACCAGGGTATTGAGTCATGGCTCATGTAAGCCTCCATTAACAAACCATGTCCATGTCTTATAAAATTTATTCTATTTGGGGTTTGTGATAATAAAGGGGGTTTTCTGTTATTGATTTAAAATGGTTGTTGTAGTCTTTATGAGAGCTTCGAATTTTTGTATGTGTAATTTGTAGACAGGTGCCTTAATTATTTCTACAGTTTGTCTACTTCTGTTTTTCTAGTTATATTTAATATAACTACTTCATTAATTCATTCTCTCAAGTTCTTTTTATGACCAAAGTTTTTATTTGTATAATTTTTTTATTTCTTTGAAAATGACATTCATATGTCCTCCCTCCAACTCTACGCCCCACCCCATCTCCCTCCCAAGTTCATGTCTTCCCGATGTTATTTATTTATTTATTTATTTTTGATAACCAACCCAAGTCCAGTTAGTGCTACTCATATGTACACTAGAGCAGGGCTGTCCACTGGGATATGAACAACCTACTAGCAGCCATGTCCCTAAAGGAGAACGAGTCTCCCTCCCTCAATACCCATTCGCTGTCAATATCTTCTCCACCAAACACCAGAATTGTGACTAGTTGATATTGTGCAGGTAACCACAGTTCCTAAGAAACAATCTGTGTGTACAGTGCCAAGTCCAGAAGTCAGCATTTTGCAGCTCTTACGTTCTTTCCACCCATTCTACCACAACAGTCTCTGAGTTCTGGATAGGGAAGGGTAATACAGATGATTCATCCACAGCTGAGCACCAGGTTTCTTCACATAAACCATGGGCACGTCTTATAAAATATGTTTCTATTTGGGGGTTTGCAATTATGAAAGAGGTTTTCTGTTAATAAAAAATAGCTGTTTTAATATTGTACAATCTACAGAATTTTGTGCATATAATTTAATTGCCTCTACAGTTTGTCTGCTTTAGTTTTCCAATCATATCTCATACACTAATTTTGCTTCTTCACTAGTTCCATTTATCAGTTATTTTCCATCAGATAACAATGTATCGTACTTTAAAAAAAAAAAAACTTGTAATGACACTGGTAACAACCTTACTTGGAAATTTTAAATGTCTCTGGGACTTCATTGTTTTAAAAAAGCTTTGATTAATTTAAAATATATCATTGTCTATAATAATATGGAAAATACGCTTCAATTCTTCTATTCTTTAACACTGAGAGGTTTTGTTCTTTTTTTAAAGAAAGGATATTAAATTTGGTGAAGTAACTTTTACCATCTATTGGGACCTTATGGGCTTTCCTCTATTGGCTTGTTCATAATTTAAATTTTATGAAATTCCTTAATGCTAAGCAATCACTCTTAAGACTGAGGGAATAGACTAAATCTTCTTTGGTCATACTTTCATAAATCAATCACTAGGTTCTAGTTTCTAAAATTTAAGTTTTGACATCAAAAGTCTTGTGTCTTCTTTTTCCTGTGTTTTGCTATTAAAATACATTTTAAGTTAGGAACAAAAGTAATTTTTTAATATTAAAGCATGGAACATGGTAGATTTTGAAACAAAACTTATCTCCTTCACATGTTTTCAACTCTGCCAAGCAGCCTACAACGGCATGTCATTCTGAATCATGCACTGTCTTCTGAGTTAGCATCACTTGACAGCATGTATCATTCATGATGCATTGACTAAGTGACTAAGACTCCTGATGCCACAGTAAAGACACTGCATTTCTTGGGGACAAACCCAGAGGTAAAGCCATTTCTAGGTTCTTTAGCTCCAGGCACAGCGATAGTCTCAGAAACTCAGGACCTTGTCCTGGCTTGGCTCTTTCTGTCCTTAGATTAGCTGTTGTCTTCACTGCACAATGGTGTGGACGTAAGCGGACTGCTCCAAAGCACAATGTTAGGTTCAACTCACCCAGCGTCCCTGTTGTCACTTGTATTTTTCATATCCCATCTGAGACAGTATTTGCCTAACTCCTCTTCTAGCTTTCTCACTTCAGCTCTTAGTTCTAAGTCTGGGATAGACCTGGAGTTGATTTTCATATGTGGTATAAGAGGGCTCCAGAGTCACGTTTTTGTATATGGATGCTCAAACCTCCTGATACTATTTGCTAAAAAGAGTATTTCTTACCCACTGCCTAGTCTTGACAATGAATGATGCCAAGACAATTCCCTTCTCATTAACTGACTCTTAAACCCTCAAGATCACACTCTGCCCCAACTACCCACCTACTTCCCTGCTTCCTAGAGCTGAGGATGGGGCAGATGCCTGACAAAAGAAGAAACATCATAAGAAGAAATCAGGAGATAACAGATGCCGGGAAGATAACCTCCTTCATAATGGCATAGGAAATAAAATCCCAAACTAAAATGCTCTTATCTCTCCATTAGTAACAATTTAAGCGACTTGTGTGTGGTTTCCATTCACCAATGAAAACCCATGTGTGTGTATGCTGTAAGGAGTGAGGGGCCTACTCACTAATCTCACTTGCCTTCTTCTGACATTGCTAGCTTGGTATTTTTCTGTCCCTAGCTTGACTCATTTTTGTTTTCCTAGAAAAATATCCATATCAATTGTCTCAAATTGATAAAAATAGAATCACATTAAATGTATTTTCATTGTTTTAATTTCCCCCTTTTTATTCCCAACTCTCTCTGTGTGTGTGTGTGTGTGTATGTGTGTGTGCGTGCACATGTATGTGTTTTGTATGCCTCAATTAGGTTACCTACAAACCTCACCTGGCATCCTGGACATTCTCTCCCCAAAGAAATATACTGAGACTTGAGACTTGACAACCTCCCTGTTACTGTTTTGTGGATATTTCTGTACCTTTAATACTTTCCCGTGTAATTTTTTCCTAATGTCTGAGCTACAATGCTTGACTTTTTTGTTTGTTGTTGTTTCTTTTGTTAAGAACTATTAGAATCTAATTATGTTAGCTTTTTCTAATGAGCGGCTCTCATCACATCTCATGGGATTCATCTGTACTAGGAGTTTCCAAACTAGAAGTCTTGTTCTCTTTAACCCACTCACTGAGAAGACAGCTTGGGAGGCAGGCAGAGAAGTTGGATTTTGCTTTGCATTTTTTATAATTAGTATTTTTCAAATTGTTGTTTATATTATGGTAAGTGTATTCCATTTTTAGACTGTTTATAGTCTAAAACATATTGTTTGGAGGATAGGTACCCCCTGTGGCTCTAAAAGTAAGTCTTGTCTACTGGCAGGTACTGCTTGCAATGCATACCCACCCCATTAGGACACCCTTAAATTATCCAAAGACTTACAGCCTCTATTACTCTCTGATTATCTAACTTAATGTGTCCAAAATATGTAAATGTCTCATTCCTTTTCTTCTCTCATTCCCAATAATGAATGTGCACGGTGATGTAACTTACCCATAAAAATTCACGTTATGTCATCAGCGCAGCTTACATCTTTCATCTTTATAATTTGTGTCCTATTTTAATGGTTTATCTTACAATAGAGCTATTACATTCTCCTTGCTTGTATTTATCAATTTCTTTCATTTAAGCCTCTGAGTAATTTCATTTTAAATGTGCCATTTATAAAGGACACACGGTCATATTGCTTTTGTTTTTAGTTAGATTGGTGGGTTTGTAATTATCTAATTATAACTTGAGCTATTTTTTCCCTTGGATAATCTAACTTCCTGAACGAGTTAAACTTGCTGGGCTGCCAGCCCCCAATCAAGGAACATGAAGCAAACATATGGTAGTTCCCCAGCGGGTCAGTAGGCTGTAGAACTGCATGCCAGCCTCGACCTTCACAATCAGAGAACAGGGCTGGGGAGATGGCTCAGTAGGTAAAGCATTTGCTATGCAAGTATGAGGACCCGAGTTCAGATCCCCAAAAAGTAAAGCCAGATCTGTGACCCTGTGGTGAGATGGGAGACAAGAGAATCCACGAGTGCTCTCGGGACAGCTAGTCCAGCATACATAGCCATGAACAAGAGACCCTGCCTCAAACAACATGAAATATAATTACCAAACCCAATCTAGTCTCTCTGACCTCCACACTCACATGCAAACATGCACAACATCAAACAAACACACACACACACACTAATTCTAAAGATGAGGGAAATAAGTTAGAGTCAGAGTTCTCTCTGCTTTGACAAACATGTATTTACACAGCCTTCTAAGAGATGGATGGAACATGAATGAAAAGAATCATTACAAGACACACTAACAATGCAGCTGGATGCAGTCGCTGGGCCACAGCCTTACACTTCCGGCATTTAATAGACAAGATGCCTGAGACAAACCTAATTTGTGTTCCTCTGCAGGCAACCTGCTCTATCTCCTGGGATTGTTTTATCCTTAAAATTCAAATATTTTGGCAAGCAGGTCTATGTAGGAACCTTTTTCATTAATTTTGGAAGGTTCTCAGGGGTCCCTTTGCTATTTACTCATCCGCTTCTCTGGCACAGCCGTTAATCGTGATTTCTCTGACTACGGTTCAGCTTCCTGCTAGGTTAAAGACCTGTCCTGTGTCCACCACCTCCACTCTCCACATTTGCATAGCTCTGCCTTTCTTCTGAGCATTCTGCGTGGGTTCATGTCCATCATTCACACTACTTTTTCCTTCTAGAAATCAATCAGATGTCTTAGGCCATATTGAAATTTTTGCTTCTCATACTTCTATTTCAACCAGCTTCTTTGACACTTCAAGTTTTATCTCAGCTTCTCCTTCTCAGGACTTGACGCTGTTGTTGTTGTTGTTGTTGTTTTGTTTTGTTTTGTTTTTCCTCAAAACCACTGCCTTGTTCATATTTTACCTAAGGCACCAAGTCTACTAGACCAACTCTATCTACTGTTGCTTTTCACATATAATCATTTCAGAAGGGTAATGTCTTTATTTCCTCCCATACTCTACATACCCCATAAGCCCATAAGCCATATTCAAGACTTCTTCTATGTAGATCTGAGTTCCTGCCAGAAAGGGCAATAGTTCCTTAGTCCCTTCTGTACCCATTAGTCACTGGCAGGCTTTCCTTCTCATGTTAGGACTTAAACTTAAGATATGTTTCTGGTAGCACGTTAACACATTTGTCTGATGAGCCTGGAGATGGACCTTCCTGCTGAGAGTCTGGTCCTCCCATTAGCTGTGGCACCCACCATTCACCATCCACTCATTCACACAGGACAGTAGGGCATACAGCTCTCCCTCTCTGCTTCAAAAAGGCACACTTTTCTTGGTTAATTACTGCTGAGAAGACCCACAGCGTTAAGTGTACAGCACAGCCCTAGAAGCTCCTCCTTTGGGAACTTGGGCTCAGGAGTGCAGAGCGGACTGCACAGTGGAAGTCACCATTTTTAAACCAAAGCGAACAGAGATAGAGAGGTGAGCTTGAGATAAACACTGGTTCCAGTCTGTGAGTGCCAATTTTTGCAGCTCAGCATGACACTCTGTCTACTAGAAGTCCCTGTGAGCACAGCCTTCATGAAGCTCTACCCAGTAAGGGGCATTCCAATGTGCTAATTCCAAACACAAAACATGAGCTAAGTGGTCTAAGGCTATTCCCAACCCATTCCACAAACCATACTCCACAGGGATTTTGCTTTATAGCAACACCCCTCCCCCAGGGTCTGTCATCCCCACCGATATTTAAACAACAGTTTGGAATCCTAATATCAAGTCCAAGTGATCAGCCATCACATGAGCCATAAACGGCAGCCATAAGAGTTGTATCCCTTTTGAAAGTGAATACATCATCCCCCACCATTTTAGCAAGAACTCTGAAAATACGGGCTTCACTGCGGCGCACTCAATACATACTTTTTAAAGCGACTAACACTTCTCTCTCCCAACATTCTGAAGTCAGACTTGTAAAGAACAACTGATGGCAACTACTTCCTTCTTCCCCTAGGGCTTAACATTTGTGAGCGGTCTCTGGTGGTTGGCACACCCTGTACTGATGAGAAAGAGCCATCTGCTCTACTGTCTGAACAACACCACTTGTCTGTTATTCCCCTGCTGGTAAAGAGAATGTACTGAAACCAAGTACTCCTGAGGCCAATCTGTTTCTGAGACATCAGCCATCTCAGTACCAAAACCACACTCAAAGTCTACACATTATCTCCACTTAAAATCAGGCTTGCATTCAAACTTTATCTTAGGCTATGTTCACACTGTTTATTATGTCTTGAATCCAAGCAAGATAATAGTAATGGTACATTCTTTTTAAAGATTGTAGAAGTCCTGTGCTTTTGGTGATAACAAACTGTCCCTTTGGACAAATGACATCACTGATTCCCAGGGCCTGAATTGTTAATGCTGTGAATTGGTGCCAAAGGCCCATACAGCCCAGCACTGCTCTACAGTATTCAGATTCCAAAGAAAACAAAATACTCTGTTTACTTCAGGAGCACATATACTAAAACAAAGTTAACCACAGAAATAAAGGGGTTTTTCAAAGATTTTATTTTTATTTTTAATCATGTATACATGTGTATTTTTCTGTGTAAGTACATGCACCCAAATGCAGTACCCACAGAGTCTAGAAGACATTAGATCTCTTGGAACCAGAGTTATATGTGGCGGTGATGTGGGTGGTGGGGACCAAATTGAAGTCCTAAGAGCCCATCTCTCCAGCCCCCAAAGCTTTACTCGTAATAAACCAAAAGAAATGAATCACGAACTTTGTAGATTGAGATTTTAGGGTTTTTTTTTTTAGTTTTATGTGAGCATGGAGAGAGAGAGACAGAGAGAGAGACAGACACAGAGAGACAGAGAGACAGAGAATGACAGACACACACAGAAAGAGAGAGAGCTATCTGTTTTCCTCTATCTTTCTCCATCCTATTTTTTAAGATAGGATCCCTCCCTCAAGTTTGCCAATTTGGCTAGAGTAATTTATGGTCAGCAAGCTTCAGGGATGCATCAGTCTCCTCCTCCTCAGATCTGGGATTACAGGCACATGCCACTAAACCTGATTTTTAAGTGGGTGTTGAGGATCTGAATGCAGATCTTCATGATTGCATGGCAATCCCCATCTGTAGGTTTAGTCTTCATTATAAAAGGAAAAGATTTACAAATCTTCATCTTATTCACAACAATTCTTCACAAGCAACTCTTTAGCAGCAGTATAAATAAAAACCTGGGGAAATGTCTTTTTGTGCTATACACTCCTGAGTCACATCATTTGTTTCAGTGTGAGGTAGAAAGGACTAAACAATTTTCAAACTTGTTCCATAATTGAAAATAACATATTTACTTTTACTCTGGATGAGAAGACTTGTATCTAAGTGTTCTGAAGTTCACCTAACATACTGAAGTATGTTCTATAGACTATCAAACCTGTCACACCTACTCAGCTGTCATTACAGAACACAAGAACCACAGACAGTACAGAAACAATGAGCACGATTTGGATTCTACAGAACTTTATTTACAATAGTGTTTATGTTATACAGGAAACAGAAGAGTGCAAGGAGGTATTCAAATTTGATACAACACAGTTCATGAGATTACACAGGCTTCTTGACTGTTATGTGAAGAGAAAATAGTAGCTGTGTTTATGGTCTGCAGTAGCAATCCAATGCTATGTAGAACAGCCTTCACTCAGTGTTTACCATGTGCCAAGCAATGTTCTAAAGTCTCTGTATCAATATCTACTTGGTCCTCTAATAGCCCAGGAGGTTACAGTGAGTTGTACTTACTACTAGAATTACAAACGACAAAAGCAGGCTGGGGAAATGGTTCAGTAGGTAAGAGCAAGAGCTCTTCTTTGCAAGCACAAGGACCTGAGTTATAATCCCCAGCTCCCATGTTAAACAGAAGGCATGTCTGTGCACACCTGTCACTCAGCATTATAAGGGGCAAAAACAGGACAAGTTCTGGGGCTTGCTGGCCACCAGTTCAGTTGGGTCTAGGTTCAGTGAGAGACTCTACATAGAAAACAAGGTAGAAAGTGATAGAGCAGGACACCTGACATCCTCCTCTGATCTCTGTATGGGTGCATATATGTGTATAAATGCATGCACACACACACACATACACACACCTTTATAAAATAAAAAATGGGTACACAAATGCCCAGTAGTAGCATGCACCTGACAGGGTACCAGGAGTTTTCCAATGCATCTCCTGTTACTGTCCTCACTCAGTCCTACCATCCTAAGGCCTAAAGCTTTCATTGCTAGATAGAATTTCAAATTCATTTTTTCTACTCAGTCTTCCCTACCCCAAGCAGACTGCTGTGCCTCTGGAGCATGAAAATACAGAAGTAAGAAATGTTGAATTTGCAAATCTCTGATAAAATATGGAAGAAAATAAATGTTTCCCACAAAAGTGAGCTGGGTGATAGGTGATTTTTAAATATCCACATCAGTAGCAGTCTCTTGGGAAGAAAGGCGTCCTTGATGTACGTGGTGAGTGCATGGCAGCTTCTGATTCTGAGGTAAGAAACTGAGACCCTTCCTTCTCTTAGGAAGCAGACATAATCATGTCTGAAAAAAATGCCTCAACAATATTTAACTCAGTCCTTCATATTTCATCTGTTGCAGAATGTTTTACTCACAGATGACACTGTTACTAGGTTTAATTTTAGTTGGAGAACAATAAAATACTCATAAAAATGTGACAGAACTCTTTCCTGCTTCCATCTGAATTATGACTTCTGCAGTGAGCGGATGACAGGCCGGCATCACTTTCCAGGGCTCACTCTGCACTGCAATGTTCATCTTTAAAGACAGTGTCAGCAGGAACCGCAGTCAACAGAGATGTAAGAATGTTTCAGTATTCTAATTTTCTAAGGGAAACATTTTAATACTCATTTCGGTATAAGAGTTTACAGCAAAATAATCAGTAACTAAGACCTAATCATCATCAATATCAACAATGCACTTCATTCCCTGCAGTTACAGAACTCTGTTATCTGATCATAGTTCAGGCAACTAGGATTTGACTTAAACCAGGAACAAAGAAGCAAGCAGTTGAGCAGGCAAAAGAAGAGTGAAATCATCTCAGTTTCAATCCCAGGTTAACAGGTCAGAGCCCATGAACCACTGGACCCATTTCTCTTCCTTTCTTGTTTTCACCACTATTTTGCAAACAAAGCTTGACGGGAGCACAGCCATATCAGGTAGTTTGTGTAGTCTCTCTAACTGCTGCTACAGTACAATAACAGAGATGTGATGCAGCCTGGAAAGCCTGAAATAATTTCATATGGCCCTTTACAGAGGATGTTTACAAACCCCCGTCTAGACAAGAGCTCCGAGAACAAATACAATGGAAATTACAAATGTGAACAGGAAAAATAGGCACACATGCAGTTCTACAAAAAGAATTATTATCTCTCGGCACTCGCTTTGCAGATGAAAAGCATACGATGAAATGTCAGGTGTGGCATCTTGCAGTTTCCCAATGCACAATGAGAAAAGAATTGAGATAGAACCTAGAAGGATGCAGTGTCCCCAGGACAGCTGATGTGCAGACCAGAGACAAGCCCCTAAAACGTATACAGCCAGTCAATGCACACGTGACATGCAATCCTGCCTTCTCCCCACCCATATAGGTCATCAACCTTTAAGTCCAGATCTCATGAAATTACTTTTTAAAAGTAGCACCAAAAAAAAAAAAAAAAAAAAAAAAAAAAGCCCTAAAAGTGTGAATGGAAGTGGTTGAGTTATCGACAACATCCAAAAAAATAAAAATAAAAGAAATGACAAACTGGGAAACAGTGTTTATAGCTTACCTCCCCAAGAGAGATAATCCTTCCTTTCTCTTTAAAAATCAAGACAGTAAGTAGAAAAAAATAGACCAACAGGCAAAAGATACAAACCAAAAGCAAACAGAAAAGAAAGGCAAAAGCCCTTAAGCATTCTCAGAGATCTGAACCATTCTCAGGAGAAATGTAAATGAAAACTACAGAGACAGCCCTTCTCACCTAGCTGGCAAAAACCCACTCTTTTGACAAGGCTGAGAAGAAGCTGAAAGCTGCGCATACTGCTGATGACAGTCTAAGGTAAATTCCCACAAAGGACAAGCTTTCAATAGCTAACAAAATTACACATGCAAAATTACCCAGCACTTCCACAGCTGGGAAGAGCAGCAAGGAAGATCTCGATTGCTACTATGGAGTTAATCGCCAGGATATATTGTGAATTTAAAAACAAGGTAGGGAACAAACCTGAAAATACTACCTGTGCAGAAGAAACACCAAATGTTACAACAAAAATAAAAATAATTACTTATGGGAGCACACTGGGAAAGAGTAGAATTAGAAACACCTGAAAATATTCTCAAAATATAACTTTGTTTTAATGTGGTACCTCAAGTGTTACACACACACACACACACACACACACACACACACGCTACAGGGGAGGGAGAGCACACAGAGAGACACACAGAGACATGATGGAGGTGGGTCATCTTTCTATCTGTTGTTTCATTGGTTAAGTAATAAAGAAACTGCTTGGCCTCTGATAGGACAGAAAATTAGGTAGGCGGAGAAGACAACAGAATTCTGGGAGAAAGAAGCTGAGTCAGGCAGTCGCCATGATTCTCCTACCCGATACAGACACAGGATAAGATCTCCCTGGTAAGCTACCACCTCGTGGTGGTACACAGATTATTAGAAATGGGTTAATCTAGATGTGAGAGCTAGCCAGTAAGAGGCTAGAGCTAATGGGCCAACCAGTGTTTAAAAGAATACAGTTTGTGTATTGTTGTTTCAAGTAAAGCTAGCCGTGCGGGAGATGGGTGGCGGGAAGCAGCCCGCCGCTCCTATTACTACAGAGTGGCGCTCAATGTGGTTAACTAATGCCACTAAAACCTAAGAGAGCTTAATTTTAAACAGAGAAAAAACAGAGTTTAACACAGCCTTTTGCTATTTGCTAGGGCGTGCTGTAGAGAGAATTTCCTGACTCAGCAGCCACAACAGGGAAAAAAAGCTGCGGTTTTGAAACGCGGCTTCCTGGGGCTGTACCACCAGTGCAAACTCCGGCTTTAAAGCATTTCAATGGCTTTTATGGGACTGGATGTTTGGGTTCCCACTTGGGATTAGGAGCGTGCTCTGAGACCGTGCTGATGGCTCAGCGCTCCCCGCCTGCACCTGGGCAGACAGCAGAATCAGGCTTAGGCAGGTGGAAGAGCATGGTGGATTCCTGCTGCCATACAGAGACGTGTTTTCAGACTGTGCAGTGCTCTGTGTGTCAGATTTGGCTGTAACTTGGATGAAAAGAGTTTCTGTGCTGCATGCTCAGTCTCAGAATTAAACTGCTGAGTGTGGCTCCAATGTGGACTTGCTGTGTGCCTGGAACTGTGAGTGGCTCAGGGACACCAAATGGCTCTGAGGCAGGAGAGGCTCAGCTCCAGCTCTGCCAGGCTGAACTGTGCTGGTCACAGGCAGGAACTACCGTAATTACCATAATAATAGCACAGTTAAGGTTTAGACTGGGCAGGACACAGGCAGTACCATATTACCCCTACATGGTGCAACTTAAGTTTTTAAGAAGTGCTTAACATTTTAAGAAATGCTCCTGGATAGTAAAAAAATTACAGACCACAGTGTTAGATGAGTGTACGTAGGCTTGAGAGAGAGAAAAAAAATAGAGAGAGAGAATAAAGTTAATGCCCTTAAAAAAAGGGGGGGGGATAAAGTCTTTAAAGAGACAGAGTACAGATAGTTATAGATTAAAAGAAATAAAGAAAAATAAGCCACATAAAAATGGAAAATTCACAGAGAGTCTGGATTATGTACATTGTGTTTTCTTTAAAATTTTTGACTGTAAAGGAGCTAAGTATAGAGAGACATTTCATTATATGGGCTGCCAAGCAGAATCAGAATGGATATAAGGGTATTATGACTTCAGGATTTGGATCTAAGGATATGATGCTTTGGAGAGGGTATTCTTTTGTTTTCACAGAGGATGAGACCCTGTGGATTGTTTCTATCCCAATATGGTATGATAGACCACGTCCTCCTGAAAGGTTGCTGTGAACACCCTCAAAAAATTACTTCGCTCAACTGCCAACTGAGATGAATCTAGCACACAGGTTATACCATAAAAGACCTAAACAGCGCCCCCATTCAGCAGGAAGCAGTTTGGAGAGAAATAACTGCGCCCATATTCCCAAATATTGTTTATAAATGTTTTTTTACATTTAAAGGAGGATATGATATAGATATGAATAATTTGCATTGGTATAGATTTTAAGGTCAATTTTGTTATATGTTTATGTATTTCTGATCTTGATTAAGGTATTGTGATTGTGAAGTTCATTTTTAAAATGTAATGTATAATTAGAAAATATAGGTTGTTAATGGATAATCATCAATAATAGTAAAGCTTGTAGTCATGTTAGTTAGATTTTCTAGATATATAGAGATATATTTCAGTTAGATAGACATTCTTCATATCTTTCAAAGACAACAGAATATGGCATTTTAAATGTTTTAATAATTTAGAGTTTTTCATGGCAATGAGACACATCTGCTCCTGGCAGCACCAGCTACTTCAAGAGGAAGATGGGCATCGAAGAGGCTCCTTATGGAGTTTGATAGCCATTTAGGCAAGAAACTGCTCTTGCCAGGACTGATGCATAAATGACACAGAGAACCCGCAGAGAGAGGACTGCTGAACTTGCCTAAAGGTGAGATGATCTTTCGGGGTTCCTGACTCATGAAAGAGTCTGCGAGACATTCTGCAGGACACAGCAGAAAATGACTGAACTGTCTTTGAAATTTCCTGCTTCATGGAAATGTCTGCTGAATACTATGGGCCTGAAGGCTGAAGACGGATGCCCCAACGCTACAAAAGAACTTTGGGTGACTGTCCAGGCAGCGAGATGTCTCTGTCATTTCTAGAGTTTTGGACTTTTTGTTTACTTAGGTAATATTATATCCTTCTGGAGTCTTTGATGGAGTTGAAGAATGGATAGATAATTATAGTATTCCTTAGTTATGATAAAGGATAAAATAGATATAAATATTGTAACTGTAATTCTTGCTTGATAACTGTTTTGTTATATGTAATTTTACTATGTCAAAGTGAATGCCTTTCTTTTTTGTTTAAACAGAAAAAGGGGAAATGATGGAGGTGGGTCATCTTTCTATCTGTTGTTTCATTGGTTAAGTATAAAGAAACTGCTTGGCCTCTGATAGGACAGAAAATTAGGTAGGCGGAGTAGACAACAGAATTCTGGGAGAAAGAAGCTGAGTCAGGCAGTCGCCATGATTCTCCTACCCGATACAGACACAGGTTAAGATCTCCCTGGTAAGCTACCACCTCGTGGTGGTACACAGATTATTAGAAATGGGTTAATCTAGATGTGAGAGCTAGCCAGTAAGAGGCTAGAGCTAATGGGCCAAGCAGTGTTTAAAAGAATACAATTTGTGTGTTGTTATTTCAGGTAAAGCTAGCCGTGCGGGAGCTGGGTGGTGGGAAGTGGTCCGCCACTCCTATTACTACAAAATGTTACAACAAAAATAAAAATAATTACTTATGGGAGCACACTGGGAAAGAGTAGAATTAGAAACACCTGAAAATATTCTCAAAATATAACTTTGTTTTAATGTGGTACCTCGAGTGTTACACACACACACACACACACACACACACACGCACGTTACAGGGGAGGGAGAGCACACAGAGAGACACACAGAGACAGAACAAGGATTAAAGCAAAAACATTCAGTGGGGGCTGAGAGATGTTCAGGAAGGACCTGAATTTGAGTTTGGAAACAAACACTCACGTCAGGTGGCTCACAAGTTTTACAGTGCCACCTTCTAGCCTCTGCAGGCACCTACATATATGTTACACACACACAAACACACACACACACCATGTATATATAAAGATAAATCTTTTTAATATTCAGCATAATGACTACTCCAGCATCTCCGCAAAGACTCACTTGGGGACTTTGAAAATCAGCACTCTGTCTACACATCTGAGGGAGTAAGATGAGAGGACTTCTCAATAGTGAAAAGCATAAAAAGAAATCCTGTTTTATTCTGTTCTTTTTATAATGCTGACGCTACAAATTTTAAACTTTCTACATATTTAGGCTAAAGCAAAGCTGTAGCCCAGTTAAGGTTATAAAAAAAAAAAAAACCCTGTTATTTCAAGCCAAAAGAACAAAATAAGGAGATGAAAGCAGAAAACAAAGCAAGTGAAGAAGGAAAGGCTTGCTGTGGCACTTCACAGGGCTCTCCAAGAGTTGCACAGCCCATCTCTGACCAGCAGGGCTATAGAAGCAGGGCCTCCTGTTGCACAGCTCCCTGCTCCAGGCTTCCCATACCTGTCTCCTTCCCAGAAAACAAGAGCTCCTTGGGGGAAAGTTCCAGGTGGTGGAAGAGCACAAGATGCCTACTGATTTCTCCAAAGTGGGCGTTAATAAACTTGGTAATCATTCCCACCACCACCAATCCTTAGTAAACTGGGTTTCTCTAGCTCACCTCACTTTTCACAGGCACTGGCTTGAGAGATACACTGCAGTTATTCTAGCCTCTAACAGCAAGTTCATAGGATATAAGATCAACACAGTGAGCACTTGGACACCAGAGTTAAAAAAAAAAATCACACACTCAATTCTACAGAATGTTCACAATGGAGTATGAAGCTAATGCATACAGGACTCATAACTAAAAATAAAATACTCTAATGGGAGGAAACAAGGATAGAACCAAACAAACTGAGATACACTCGTGCAGATTGGGAGACTATGCAAACAGTAAACATTGATTATCTCAAAACACATCTACAGATATAATGTAATTCTTGCCAAAATCCTATAAAAATATGAGGAATGGGGACAAGAGTTTGCCTAATTTTGTACTAGCAAGAAAGGAAACTAATAGTTAAAATAGTTTTTGAAAAAGAAAGTGAAGAAATAACTAGATTTCATGAGCGATCACATAGCTATAAAAACAAAGACTGAGACATAGGCTGGGAGGAGCTAAGCAGTGCAATGGAACACAATAGAAAAACCCAAAGTAGACTCCCAAACATACTCAATGACTGTGTTGGCATAGTATCAAAGTAATTCAATGAAGTACAAATAGCCTTTCCAACAAACGATGCAGAAACAATGACACATTTATCAGTTGGATGAAAAAAAAACTTTAGACACAATTAACTGCAAATGAACTACATCATGAAATATAAAACTATACACTTAAAGATCCTTGGGATAAAATCTTCAGGTTTCAGGAATAGACAGAATTCTTTTGACATCAAGAATATGATCCACTTGGAAAACACTGGTCAGCTAGACTTTTTCAAAATAAAAAGGTTTCTCTGCAAAAGACCTTACTAGAAATACAAAAAGGCAGGCTGTGTAGACACTGCTGTTATCCAAAAAGATTGCTCACCTCCACTGTGGTGACTGCTGTGTGAAGAGTTTTTGTTTGGTTTGGTTTGGGAAGGGGAGTGACGTTGTTGTCACTGTTGTTGTTGTTGTTGTTGTTGTTGTTGTTGTTGTTGTTGTTATGAGAGACTGGGCTATGGAAAAGGGTCTCACTACATAGCTAAGCTGGTTTTGAACCCCTGCCCCTACTGCCTCTACCTCTCAAGTGCTGGTATTAGAGGAGTGTGAAGCCATAACTAGCCCACCCCTGCTTTGTTATTAAATGTATTGTTCATCAATGAGAATCCCTCTGGCCTCATTTTCTTTGAGCCATTTGCAGACTAAGGCCCACAGGCAGCATGGAACATTCATGGTTGCGAGGATTACTTCCTTCACAGAATCACTTCAAGATTTATGTCCCAGAGTGTTAGTTTATATGCATAGTGGTATCAATGGCAAGACCATCTAGAGGAAAAACTTTACTCTGGAGCATCACGGACCAGCATCTTTCCATGGCAAACACTGGACTGAACACAAAAGGCTGCTCATTTGTCATAATGTTTTCACCACCAAGACTTGAGTGGCTAAATGGCAGGCATGTAGCCTCTGGGAAGGAGAAAAGAGAACGAGCATCGTGTATACCATGAGGCACCTGGGTCCAGCAAGCTGTGCACATCTCTAAGATGTGTGACACGTGATGCCATCATATAGACCAAGCCTGCTCACAGGGCAGCACTCCACTCCCTTTACTTACAAGGTTCAAATATTGGTGCTCTTACAATAGTTCTTTTGAGACTCCATAATTTTCTAATCAACTGTATGTATAGCTTCACTACAGAGTTAAGTTTATAATTAAGACACAAAAACTAAATAGTGAACAAAAGAACATTTAAAAACTGGCTAAAGAGTAAAAAAATATAAGTTCTATGTTCAACATAGGACAAATATTCAAGATATATAAAGAACTCTCAAAATTCAACCGAGGAAAAAACACCAATTTGAAAAATAGGCAAGACCTAAACTGTAAATATAAAGGAAATAAGCACATAAAAAATGTTCAGCATCAGTGTGCTGAAAATAAAAGAAATAAGGCATGGATATACAGATATTCAAAGACACAGTAGTCTCCATTATTTAGAGTTTACTTTTCATGGTTTAAGTTAGCTTTGATCCACCATGGTCTGAAAATATCAAATAGATCAAAAAGAAAATCCCAGAAGCAAAAAAAAATCATGTTTTAAGTAACTTTCATTAATATCTATTATAATTTTCCTAAATTATAGTCCCTGTTTTAAAAGAAATGTCAAATGAAGTTTCTTTAAAAGCAAGTATGCAATTAACATATAACTCAGCAATCATACTCTTGATCATTTATCATTCCCCTTCCCCCAAAAAATGGACACAATTTACAAGCACAAATATTTATAGCTGCATTATATATTAAAGCCAAAAGAAGCAATCTAGATGCTCTACACAGTGGATTATCTACCAGGCTCATAACAGTATTCATGACAGTTACAAAATTACAGTTACAAAGTAGCAGCAAAATAATTTAAGGGTTGTAGTCATCACAACATGAGAAACTGTATTAACGGATCACAACATTGAGAAGGTTGAGAACCACTGCTCTATGTGAAGGTCCTCAACAGCAAAAACAGATTGAAATACTGATATTTACAGCAATCTAAATGAAGTACCAAAGAATTATTCTGAGATTTTTAAAGCAATTCCCTAAAGCTATCCCAGTACATATTCTATCTATACAACTCCTAAAATGATAAACATATAGAAATGAATATCAGTACTTTCCAAGTTCCATGAAAGGGAAGTAGGTGTGGTCATAAAGGCATGAAGGACCATGGTGATCGCCAGTGTTCTGTACTTAGCTCCGTCAAGGTCAATGTCTAGATGTTACCATAGATGGATGTTTCCATGCAAAGAGGAACGGAGGACCATTCTGCATTGTCTCCTACAACTCATTTTAAACCTACAATTACTACAAAATAAAATTAAATAAATAAAACTTTGTCAAAACCTGACACAAATTTAAGATTAAGCACAAAACATTATTTGGTCATAGGATCTTCATGAATTAAGTAGAACACAAATAAGACTTTTTTAAATGAATCATACTTAAGGGAAATACAAGTTATCAACCTAAAATTATCCATAATTTCCTCACATGTCCAGTAAGCCAAGCATAGAAAACTAAAATCTAAAAATATCATAAAAATAATGACCCAAAAGGTAACTTTTAGATGATTCAAGGAAATGTCTTCCAGAAAGAAGACATTGTGCAAATAACATTTCCCTGAGTTTAAGTTTCAACACTCCTTCTCATTATAGTGTTAGTTTATACAGTACCTTGAAATTTCTATAAATAAATTAAAACTATGTACTCTTTCAGAAGTTTTAGGGAAACAAGTAGTTAACTTATAATTAAAAAAAATGAGCCATGATGTTCTAGCAGAGTTTGTAAAAACAGAAGAATAGTTTTAAATGTCATTTCTCTAGAAATGGCAAATCCAAGAAAAATCGAGGAATTTCTTGTAAGAATTTTCCACTGCTCAATGTTTACATTCAAACACAATCATCAAACTCCTGCTCGAACAGCTAACAGTGCAGCATGATAAAATGAGAAGATTCAAGCAGGTGATAGAAAAAAATTCCTATTAAAGGAGACTTCAAATGGATAGAAAAGAAAAACCGAAGGCAGGCTGCATTTAAACCCTGCTCACACACACATTTGTGTACCAAACGATGTGAAAACAGATTACACACCATCATAATCGGCCACCTCGAGCCTCGGGGAGATATGGGGTTCTCCCAGGGTTAATTTCATCCAGATTCTACAGGCGGAGTTATTTATCACAGCACAGTCCTCAGATCAAAATGCTATTATAAGAACAAGGTCCCTTCACTCAGGAAAATTATTTTCTTTCCTTTCCTTTCCATCCTGCTCTAAAATCGCAATAATAAACTTTAAATCCTTTAGGTCTGAGAGTTTTGCAATAAAGCCTGGTACCAAGATATAACTCAATGTACAGAAAATGAGGCTTGCCACTGAAGAATTAACCTGCTCCAAAGTGTGGGTCCCCAACACTAGGAAGAGGGTTTTTAAACCATCTGGTTATGCAGACAGCCAACTTCTTTCCTCATCACTATAAGGGCTTAAATAATCACCCTGAAAAAAGTCACTACCTACTGTCAGTAGCCCCCTTCCAATGCCATTGTAAGACTCTGAATAACCACTCAGAAAAATCACCAGTTATCTTTAAACGTTTGTTACTAGACATTTACCCAGCCACAATGGACATGAACTAATTATGATTTTTTTCTTCCTTGTGTTCCAATAAACTTAGAGAAACACCCTATCTGCTTTACAGGATCACAGGAGAATGTCTAGCAGTGCTTCCAGGCAGGGGGAGCACTGGGAGCAGCTCCTCACTCACACCAGATCTGCTGAGACTTAGAAATCATTAAAAATAAACCAAGGAAAGAGTTAAGCTATGGGATTAAATGGGGAGAATAAAAGGCAGGAGATGAACAGATGAGGCTGGACACGGAAGGAAGAGACACAGGGAGATAAGGGAGACGAGCAAGAAAGAGAAACAGAACATGGAGAAGATGCTAATAGATGGGACAAGAGTGTGGGAAAGTAATACAGAAGTATTATGGGGGAAATCAAATAAAAACACACTTTTTATTGTTTTTATTGAGCTATATATTTTTCTCCACTCTCTTTCTACCCTTTCCCGTGGTCCCCATGCTCCCAATTTACTCAAAAAATCTTGGCCTTTTCTCCTTCCTATGTAAATCTATGTATGTCTCTCTTAGGGTCATCTTTGTTGTCTAGGTTCTCTACAAATTATGAATTATAGGCTGGTTTTTCTTTGCTTTACATCCAAAGCCACTTATGAGTGAGTACACATGATATCTGTCATTCTGAATCTGAGTTACTTCATTCAATATGATGTTTTTTAGATCCATTTGTCCACAAATTTCAAGATGTCATTATTTTTTTCTGTTGTATAATACTCCATTGTGTAAATGTATCACATTTTCCATATTCATTCTTCAGTCAAGGGGCAATTATGTTATTTCCAGGTTCTGGCTGTCAGAAACAATGCTGTTATGAACATAGCTGAGCACATGTCCTAGTGGCACGGTTGAGCATCCTTTGGGTAAATACCCAAAAGTGGTATTGCTGGGTCTTGAGTTAGGTTGTTTCCTAATTTTCTGAGAAATCACCACACTGACATCCAAAGGGGCTGTATCAGTTTGCACTCCCACCAGCAATGGAGAAGTGTTCCCTTTACCCCACCTTGTCTCCAGTATAAGTTGTCATCAATGTTTTTGATCTTGGCCATTCTTATAGGTATAAGATGAAATCTCAGAGTTGTTTTGATTTGCATTTCTCTGATGGCCAAGGATGTTGAGCATTTCCTTAAGTGTCTTTCAGCCATTTTAGATTCCTCTGTAGTGAGTTCTCTGTTTAGGTTTGTACTCCATTTTTTATTGGATCATTTGTTCTTTTGATGACAAATTTCTTGAGACCTTTGTGTATTTTGAAGATCAGACCTCTCTGTGTCCAATGTGGAGTTGATGAAGATCTTTTTCCCATTCTGTAGGCTGTTGTTTTGCCTTGTTGACCATGTCCTTTGCTTTACTGAAGCTTCTCAGTTTCAGGAGGTCCTATTTATTAATTGTTTCTCTCAGTGTCTGTGCTGCTGGGGTTATATTTAAGAAGTGGCCTCCTGTGCCAAAGAGTTCAATTGTATTTCCCACTTTCTCTTCTGTGAGGTTCAGTATGGTTGGTTTCATAATGAGGTCTTTGATCCATTTGGAATTGAGTTTTGTGGATGGCGATAAATATGAATCTATTTTCTTTCTTCTACATGTTGATATCCAGTGATGCCAGCACCATTTGTTGAATATGCTTTCTTATTTCCACTTTTTATTTTTTGTTTCTTTGTCAAAATTCAGATGTTCGTAGGTGTGTGGACTGATATCTGGGTCTTTGATTTGGTTCTATTGATCCTCCTGTATGTTTTTATGCCAATACCAGACTGTTTTCAGTACTATAACTCTGTAGTAGAGTTTGAAGTCAGGGATTGTGATGCCTCCAGAAGATCCTTTATTGTACAGGATTGTTTTGGGTTTTTTGCTTTTCCGTATGAAGTTGAGTATTGTTCTTTCAAGGTCTGTGAAGAATTTTGCTGGGATTTTTACGTGCATTGCATTGAATCTGTAGATTGCTTTTGGTAAGATTGCCTTTTATTTATTATGTTAATTCTACCTACCCTAGAGCATGGGAGATCTTCCCATTTTCTGGTGTCTTCTTCAATTTCTTTCTTCAAAGATTTGAAGTTCTTGTCATAAAGGTCTTCCGCTTGCTTAGTTAGAGATACTCCAAGATATTTTGTTATTTGTGGCTATTGTGAAGGGTGCTGTTTCTCTGATTTCTTTCTCAACCCATTTATTAACTGTGTAAAGGAGGGCTACTGATTTTTTTTTTAGTTAATCTCTTATCCTGCTACATTACTGAATGTATTTTTGAGTTGTAGAAGTTCCTTGGCTGAATGTTTGGGGTTGCTTATGTAAACTATCATATTATCAGCAAATAGGGAGAGTTTGACTTCTTCTTTTCTGATTCATATCCCCCCTGATCTCCTATAAAAACCACTCTTAACACAAATGTTTTAAAAATTTAGTATCACCTTCAGTTAAAGATTTTAAATTAAATGACTTTAAATAACACTAAAGATCTTTCTGAAAAGTCACATGGAAGCCTACTACTGTAGAAGCTTCCTAAAACACGCACATCACACATTCTCTCTGTCTCTCTGTCTCTGTCTGTTTCTCTCTCTGTGTTTCTCTCTGTGTTTCTCTCTCTCTCTCTCTCTCTCTCTCTCTCTCTCTCTCTCTCTCTCTCTCTCTCTCTCTCTCTCTCTCTCTTTCTCTCTCCAGCAAAGCCCCTACTAGACACTATGGGCTAACAAACAAAACGTCTAGTGCCAGAAATGGGTTGCCTCTTTTGAGGTTGCTGGCAGTAAGGTCCCATAAATTCTCAAAGATTACAGGCTAGTGCCATTGCTCTTGTTTACCCTCTAGAATAACAGTTTCACGGCTGTAATTTTCTAACTCTTATGAATTGTAATGTAAATAAATGTGTTTTCTGACAGTCTTAGGTGTCCCCTACGAAAGGGTCATTCATCACTCACCCACCCCACCCCAAGGGTCCCAATCCACAGGTTGAGGACCGCTGCTCAAGAACTTAACAGCAAGACCCTATTGCTGAAGACAACACATTCTCAAGTCATAAAGCATGATGAAATCAAGCTGGTCTTCACCTGGAAGTATGTATGTAGTAGCTAGCTTGGGGCTACCAGAGGAGAAAAGTAAACATCGATCTTACTCACCCATGAGCCCTAGAAGCTACAATAATGACTGGCCTGGCAAGACATGTCCACTGATGCAAAAGTGGCACAAATATCATGAGAATAACCAATACTTTCTGATTGTATTTACCTCCTAGGCCACAGGTGAGACTCACACCATAGGACAAGAACCTATGCTATGGCTAGACAGGTCCTACGTCCTAGTGGGGAACAACTGCAATTACTCTGCTAAATGGACATAGTATTAAACCAACTCCTAACGACTCATCCGTGTATCTCTCAACCCCTCATCAGAGAGGCTTCTATTTGCAGTAGATGGTAATTAACACAAAGACCCAGAACTAGCCAAGGTGCAGAGAAAAAGAAACCACAGAATGCTCAGTCCTAAATGATACATAGATGTTGCATCTTCTCCTCTGAAGACTCAGGTATCATTGCAGAAAAGGAGTGTAAGAGCCAGAGGCAGTGTAAGACCACAAAGCAACCGTGTACTTCTGGACACAGAGGGGCAGCTGAACATATGAACTCATAATGGCTGAGACAGAATGCACAAATTGCGTAAGCTCAAGCCACACTAGATGCCAGCATGGAGATGCCTTGGGCAGGAAATCCCTCCCCTATCTGTGGAGATATTGGCTGGGGGAGGGACAGATGGTTTTCTATAGGAGTGCAGCCACTAGCAAGTCAACCAAGCCCCAGTGGAAGACCACATGTCTAAGAATATTTGAGCAGCACAAACTGGTCTTGATATGTTTTTAAATAATAATAATAATAATAAATACACAATGTTGTGTAGCTAAGGAAGGCATGTGGATCTAGGAAGGGTTGGGAGGGGAAGTGAATATGATCAAACTATATATGAGATACTCAAAGAAATAATAAATGATTTTTAAAATAAATACAGCAGAGATAACTCATCATGTGTTGTCTCTAAAAACTTCTATATATTCCTTAAAATATCAGTTTTAAAGTATAGCAGTTTGTCACTTTAATGTTCAGCCCCAAACTAAAAATGATCTGCAGGCATGTGACTCACCAGTTTGAAGCCTCAGCATACGTGGAGTAAATAGTGATCTGAGGACTCAAAATCCAATGTGCTCAAAATTTCACTACTGTCCATGTCAAATATCTCACAAACACATGGGAAGAGCCAACATGGAAATTCCCCAACTTCCTATGAAGACAAGGGACCCTAACATAAGGGTTACCATGGCAACAGTAGACCAGGGTTACAAACTCTGACCAAACAAGCACTATTAGCTAGTCACACACCCCCACAAAGCATCAAAAACATTTGGAAAAAGAGGGACTTATATGCTTCAACAACTGTCTTCAGCAACTGAGTTATTGCTGAAAAATAGGATCAATAATTCTAAGAAGCCAATTCCAAAAAAAGCACTGAAAGGCAAATGTTTCAATTTGTTTATAGACAGATACTTTCTAATCCCCCTCTCAATAAACACTCAGACATGCTTCATTGGCTCACATCACTGGCCTGACCTCTGAGCCAGCTAGCACAGAGCTACCCAATAGCTCCGTTGACGTGCTTTGGGATGCCTATTTTTCTATACACACGTCTGATGAGCCTCAATCCAACAGCAACTAGAATGTAGGTAACTTAAGAGGTTCACTCATTCATCCCACAGACTGTTCAGAAGTTGTTCTGAACACACTTGATTGCGGTTAGCCAACAATACAACAGAGTACAAAACCAATTTGACTTCTTGGAGTCCACATCCTAACCCTAATTAAGAGAGCTGACAGTGGTGGAAAATGTCAAAGAAAGGTTCTTCCAGTAACGATGGTGGTGAAGCATCTCTCTCAAGACTCATTCTGCCAGTCTTCCAAATCTAAGGGCTACAGCCTGAGAGAGCTCCTCCCTAGAACTTCCTCAGTGACATCATTCCTCTCTGCAGAAGCTCCAGGATGCAATGAAGAACAGCACGCCCCTAGGAACCCCACAAAACTTAGAGACGCTGGCTTGAAACTGCTGAAGGCTTCGACGTGAGACTCTTACTGGAGAAGCTGCCCTAGCATGGCTGTTTCAGCACTAGTGTTCTCAGTGCTCCCAACAGAAGTGCCAGAATCCTGACAGGACATCAGCACTACAGGATCACTGTAGCAACCTGTTATTAGAAGAGACACGTTAGAAGGTATCTAAAATGTTTTATTGGAATATATTTCTGGCCAGGGGTCAAAACACTCATCACAAGCAAAAGTAAATAATTTAAAAGCTACAAATATAGCCTCTGGGATGATTATGAGAGTAGCCTGCCAGTGCAGCGCCCCAACTGCCAGCTCACCTGAGGCACTGGCTGGACTTCTCAAATCTAGCGGGAGTAAAAGCTTAGACAGGCACCACATCCGTCCTACAAGTATATAGGCTAGAGTGGAAAACTTTTACTTTGGAAACCCACAACCCTGAGAGTGGAAGTCTGGAGTCCCCTGACTCTGCTCCTCCATTAGTTTACACTCTGCAGAACCAGGATAGCTGCCAAATATCAACCCACCCACAACAAACAATCCAACAAGGAAAGGCAGCCATCCCACGACACAAGCCGATCATAAGCCTTGCCCTTACTAACACTGCACCTGCAAGGGCTTGCTCTGAGTTTCTATGATCAGCAGAAATGGAGGCGAGTATCCTTGAGGATAATGCTAGATCCTGCAGTTCTGAGCAACACAGTCTATACACTCGTCTTTAATTTAGATTTTCTACAAACGAACAAAACAAAAAACAAAGACAACAACAAAAAACACTGCATTTAATGTTCTAAACTACAATCTAGAAGTGGTCATATTATTTTGAACCTAAATTTGCCAAAAAGACAAAAATAATAGTTAAGATGTTTAGTGTTCTTAGTAAATCTTAAAAACCACATCCTGGCACCAGGCAGAATGCATTCTTATTTATGGCAATGCAAGTACATACAAAGGGTTAGAAATCAAGTCTTCTAGAGTATGGCTGCCAATTAGATTAATTTCCAAAATCAATATCAATGCTCAGAGCTGTCTCAATCTTCAATCCTAACTGTAAAGCGATTCCAGTGAGCACTTAATTTTGACATTGCTTTTATAGAAAAACGTTTTTATGAGTCATACCTTAACTGATGCTGCAAGCTCAAAAGAACATTTAATGATTAGATTAGCTAATCATTCCAAATATTCTGCCCTCATTAAAATAAGTTACTACTGAAACAAACTGTCAAGGATCTCCATACCAGTACAAGAACTGAACAGGAACAGCTTCTGTATCAGTTCAGGAGTATTGCATTACATTATTCTAGCTGCACTACTCAACACACATTTTTAAAAGCAAACATAACTGCAGTGTAAAACTAAGTGTGCAAGAGGAAACCACACCAGAGACTGACTAATAGTAAACCCAGCACAAGATTCACAGGTTAGTTGCTCTCTGATGCTGTCACCGCAGACGCACTGGGCACAGAGTATCACGAACTCTTAAACCCCCACACTTAGGTCATCCAAGGCTAACTGTCTTCATCTTTAATTCTGCAGGCCAAGCTAGATGACCCTATGTCTTTATCGTCAGCTCACAAACTTGGTGGGCTTTTGTTTGATTTTTCTGTTTTGTCTTGTTTTGTTTTTTATGGGGAGTGTCTGTGTTTTGGTTTGTTTGTTTGTTTGTTTGTTTGTTTGTTTCAGGGAAGGCAAGGCATCCAGAGCCTTGAAGAGGGTGTGCTCCTAAGGATAGAGACACGCAACTCCCATGAGAAATGGAGAACAGGTTTAAATAGGTTGATGTGCTCTGATAGCTATTCTCCCTACAAGAACTGATTTCCAAATGAAATGTTTAAACACTGAGAGCTTATAGCATGTGTGTAGAAGAGAGCGGAAGTCTCTGAAATTAGTTGTCAGGAAGCAAGCTAATAGGAGTTTAAAAACAAACAAGTTCTATTCAGTTACATTACATTGTAACAATCACAGATTGAACACCTATTTCCTAGCTTGCGCCAAAAATTCACATTCAGAATGAACAGCAAAACTAAACACTGGAAAGAGAAAACTAAAACGTGGAGATAATAAAGATATTAAAGGAGGGAATCATAGCTCCTTCACAAAGCCATAGCTTACCATGCAAATTACACTACAGGAGCCTGTGGATAAGCTCATGGAACACCAGCCTTAATCTTTAAAGAAGTGATAAACACATGGGCTGCTGGGAGCTGGTGATGTCCTGCTTCCTGTCTGGGTGGTGATTGCTCAGGTGTTTATTTTACAGTTGGATGAACTGTACATCTGCTTTATGCACTTTCTGTTACATTTCACCAAAAAGTAAAAAGGCTGACAAAATTTAAAGGAACAGCAAACCTGAAGAGGGAAAACATTATCTCAATTTTAAAGAACTACAAGCATTTACATTTAGTAAGAACCTGTACCAAGATTCTGAAAAGCTATACACCATTGAAATTCATACTATGTAAAACCTCGGCCAACACTGTTGTCAGTAGCTAGAGTGGAGTACCGTATTTCTATCGCATTGCTCACGGGGAAATGAGGACAAAATGGAGGGCTATCACAGGTCTGACAACTGTGTGGTCTTAACTTTGGGAACAGAAAAGGAGGTAAGGACAAGTTCAACCCACTCTGTAAGGTATCCTGGGGTTCTACATTACCCTTCCTACACATGAATGGGAGAATACAGATGATATCACAGCACATTTAGCTGATAATTAATTTTGGAATTAAAGATAAATTGTGTAGTTGTTTTCAGAACAGGATCAGAAGCCTCTGTTGGAGTATAAATGTAAAGACAGGGATCTACAGAGATAAATCTATAGGCTTCTGGGCAGAGAACTGAAGGTGCACCTGGTGGCTACTTATTTCTTCTCTGAAAAGCACACACGAAGAAGGAAATAGAGAAGAGTGAAGAATAAAGAGCTGATGCAAAGAACAGAAACATAACCTGTCTAGAAACACGAAGGAAGTGTGCGTGTGTGTGCGTGTGTGTATATATAACTGTCACCTATTGTAATGAATACTTCTTATAGATTAACAAAGAACACTTGATCTAGTTTCACAAAAAATTCACAATCTTTACATATAACATAGTCTGAAATTCTTAGTTACTTTTAAAAAGCCTTCTTGCAAATTTTAATATTATATCAATTGAATTAACAAATAACATGACTGAAAAAGGATTCAATACGGCCACATATATCCCACTCTAATAAAAAGAAAGAAAACTGGAAAATAAACCTCAGTTTAGCTATAATCATGTAATTAGAGTTTCCCAGCAGATTTAAGAATATAAGCCATATTCACAGGCATTAACTTTGCCTGGGGGATTATTTTAAGCATCTACTATCACAGGACAGCAAAGCCTCTTTAACATGATCAGCTGAGTTTACCTTTAATAGTTCCCTTATTTAACTTCGTTTCAGGCTACTTTCCCTTTGGAATATTTAAACATGGTCTAGTCAATAATATTTTGCCCTCACCCTTTGGGACATATTTTTAATAAGAGCAAAGGTTAATGCCCCTTAGCTAACAGAGCTATTTAAACAGTCCACTCTAGAACTCCGAAGTCAATACGAATTGACAAAGAAACACAATCAACTGTGGGTGATTTAATAAATGTAGCTATGAAATACATTGAAAATTATATAGGAGTGATTTGACTTGATTCCTTCCAGAAGCTGTGAAAGTACTAACACAAATAGATTTCCTAACTAAAGATGTTATAATAATTAAATACAACTTTGATTATGTTCCCCATACCAATATTTATGAGAAAACTAATTTCTGGAGTGATGGCAGGTACTAACGTATCCTTCAGCTCCAGCTTCCCAGACACAAATGGGAGGCCTAGAAGGAAGTTACATTATCTTCTGATTGGTCGACAGCCTTGCCTCTTTACTAACTCAGTAGTAGTCTAAAACATTGATTTAAAGTCCAGAGCTACCAGGACAGCTGTTACCCAGGCTAGTTCCATAAACTCACAAGGCGCTATAAGGAGGACCCATGTGGAGGCTGAGCCAGGTCGTGCTCAGAGGGGTGAGGTCTTGCCTCCAAATGATCTTCACGTAGAATCCAGGATGAACAGTCCTTCGTCCAGCCATGAACAGTATGGGCCCTTTATGAAATACTCTGTCTTTGTCTCACAGTCACTGGTAGTTTCTAGTCATGGCAGAGAGGAAGCACTATTGCTTAAAAGAGGTCTGAAAACCAACTCCAGCCAATTCAGAAGCTTCACTGAAGGCACTGCTAATGAGGGCTGTATATGGCTGAGGATGTGTCTCAGGGATGCCCGGCATATGCAAGACCATGGGATCCATCCCCAGCATTCCTACTCAAGAAAAGAGCTATATGGTAACTTTTCAACCTAATAAGAGTAGAAACAGAGAGTGTGTTACTAATTCAAACAGAGACCTAGACTGAACAATTCATTTGAGCCTTAAATTTTTCAGAAATTATGGATCCTTAAAACATCAGGAGACAAGCGAGTTCTACATTCAGCGCATGTTATAAATACAAACGTGAAAGGAGGTTACACCTACTTTTATTCTAAATGCATCAAATTTTCAAAATAACCCCATGATGAAACATACTCATGTAAGTGTGGAAGTAGCTCACCAGAATGAAGTCGAGCACACTAAGGAAAGGATAGCGGAGAAGGATATCATGGGCTTAATGGGTCTTACATTTTTCCATGCCATTGCTTACATCACCCTCTACTCAAAAAAAAGATTACAGTAAGAATGGGAAACAAAGCACAGAAAACTGCCTTAGGAAAAGAGACTGAATCGGGCAATGTGAAAATTGTCAAAGAGAAAGAACTAATGAGATGATGGGATGTGAGCGCTGAGAACATATACATGTTGCTAACACTCACATCATCTCTATGTCCTCAGGACAGGGCCTCTGCACTCAACCATGTGCACAGCTCGTCCCTATATCCACATACTGTGTTACTTCTTCAAATCTAGTGCCCATTCTAAGTTTGATTCCCACTCCTTCAAAACGCAGGTCAGCTCAGTCTATTACACGCAGTCATGAATGCCAAATGTTTACATGCTCTTTAGAACTTTAAAAATAATAATTCTAGCTGGGCGGTGGTGGCGCATGCCTTTAATCCCAGCACTCAGGAGGCAGAGGCAGGCGGATCTCTGGGAGTTCTAGGCCAGCCTGGTCTACAAGAGCTAGTTCCGGGACAGGCACCAAAGCTACAGAGAAACCCTGTCTCAAAAGAAAAAAAAATAATAATTCTACAAAGAACCAATAATCAGAATCAATATGAAACTATCTATATTATGGTGTAGGAGGTCCTTCTGTATTTGCATTGCTTTCATTGGTTGAATAAAGAAACTGCCTTGGCCTTTTGATAGGGCAGCCCTTAGATGAGTGGAGTAGACAGAACAGAATGCTGGGAAGAAGGTAAGACAGGCAGACACCATGATTCTCCTGCCTGAGATGGATGTAGGTTAGAATCTTTCCCAGTAAGCCACGACCTCATGGTTACATAGATTATTAGAAATGGGTTAAACTAATATGGGAGAGTTAGCCAATAAGAGGCTAGAAATAATGGCTCATGCAGTAATTTAATTAATACAATTTCTGTGTGGTTATTTTGGATATAAGCTAGCCAGGCAGGGCGGAACAAAGGGCCCGGCGCTCCTCACTACAAAATTATGTTTTTCCTCCAAAACAATAATGGGCAGGAACAGTACAATGAAAGACAACGTGTCTGTGAGAGCAACGAGAGGCTCCTCTGCTACTGCTCAAATATGGATCAGGTTCTCCCTCCTTCTGCTCCTCATTGGGACCTTGGGAGCTCAGTCCAGTGCTCCAGTGTGAGTCTCTGTCTCTATCTCCATCCATCGCCAGATGAAGGGGTTGTAAGGTGATATGCAAGATATTCATGAGTATGGCTATAGGATATGGTCATTTCAGGTTCCCTCTCCTCAGCTGCCCAAGGTACTAGCTGGGGACATCTCCCTGGACACCTGCGAGCCCCTCTAGAGTCAAGCCTCTTGCCAACCCTAAGATGGCTCCCTTAATTAGGATATATACTTCCCTGCTCCCATATCCACCCTTCCTTTATCCTAACCATCCCATTCCCCCAAGCTCCCCCCATCCTCCCCTTCTCACTTTTCTCACCCCATTTCCCCTTACCCCATCCCACCCCACCCCCAAGTTCCCAGTTTTTGCAAGGAAGTCAGGACCGCGAGGGGTGCACCCACCCACTGTGACAGTGGGGCTGATCTATTGGGAGCTCACCAAGGCCAGCTGGACTGGGACTGAATAAGCATGGGATAAAACTGGACTCTCTGAACATGGCGGACAATGAAGGCTGATGAGAAGCCAAGGACAATGGCACTAGGTTTCGATCCTACTGCATGAACTGGCTTTGTGGGAGCCTAGCCTGTTTGCCTGTTTGGATGCTCACCTTCCTGGACCTAGATGGCGGAGGGGGGGGGACAGGGAGGACGGGGGGGACGGACGGGGACGGACCTTGGACTTTCCACAGGGCAGGGAATCCTGACTGCTCTTCAGACTCGAGAGGGAGGGGGAATGGAGTTGGGGGAGGGGGAGAGGAGTGGGGGAGAGGAGTAGGAGGAGGGGGAGGGAAATGGGAGGCAGGGAGGAGGCGGAAATTTTTTCAACAAAAAAAATTTTAAAAAAACAACAACAAAAAAAAAAAACAAATATGGATCAGGAAATAATGTTCCTCAACTTGTCTAAGCCTCAAATTTCCATAAATGTAAAGTCAAGGACTCAAAACCCAGGCTCAGCTGTAGCTGAAAGTCCAGAAGTGCATCTCCTGTGTCAGTGAACACAAAGCTCCTGGTTCTGGCAAACCCCCCTGCCACCCTCCAGCACAAGACCCCAAGCCTTGTGGAAGGAAAAGCTCTCAAAAAACTTCCTAGAATGTTTAAGTACCAAATATTCAAATATAAAAATTCCAAATTATGTCAATTTGTACAGTTATTAAGTTTGCAACATATTTTTTTGTTTTTAAATGAAGACCGCTCCCTTTGAGTAAATGTTTCCAATAAAATGTGCAAAAGGCTGCGATCACCCACAAATGGACTGCTCCACTTCTAAACTGAGATATCCTATCAGTTCTTGACTTATTTTGGAACGATACCTGTTGATTGGGGAAATCACACCATTTCAATTTGGAATTTACTGGAGCTTGTTTTAGAGTCCAATACATAATCAATGGTGACCCTGTGTGTACATGGGCAGAGTGAAGTACACAGAACTAATGATCTATGTCTATGAGGTCATATCCATCAATCATGTTCTTCAAATCATCCCTAGCCTTAGGAGTTTCCACCTGCCAATACATCAATTATTCAGAAAGGTATGCAAATGTCCCACTACATTTGCAGATTTAGTCTTTCCCTTCTATTTCTGCATATTTTTACTTTCTGGACTTTGTTCCTGAGCTCCTGGATGCTAACACCCCTGTGTCTGCTGAACCGAGACATTTTCACTGCACAGTGATCTTCATCTTCAATGGTCTCTGCTTTGATGTCTATTTTATCTGATATCAATACAGCTACACCAACTTCCTTTTGATTAGCATAAGTCTGAAATACAATTTTCCAGTCCACTGCCTCCTGTAACCTTCGGTTTGGCATATGTTTCTTATAAACTGAGCAGCTTGAGGTTTTGTTGATTTTATCCAATCTGACCACATTTGTCTATTAACTGAATGATCTAGTCTATTTACATTTATTGTAATTACTGGTATGCCAATTTCTAACTACCATGTTGTCTATTATTCCTGCTCCTCTGTATCTCTTTTCTTCCAGGATGGTAATGGTGTTAAGTCATTTTTCCCTTCCCCTTCATGTTTGTTTTGAGTAATGAAAATAAATTATTAGGGAAACAAAATGACTTATCAATTTTTATTAATTTTTATGTGAACAAATATAACTTTCCTAGTTAATAAATTCTCATGCTTTTGGCTGATAGCAAAACAGAAGACATAAAATCTTCATGAAATTTCAATACTGCTGTTGACAAATCCTTAAGGATAACCAATCATGGAAGCACAATGCCACACACTGAAACAGACTCTAAGGACAACCAACTATTTAGGCAGTAACCAAAATATTTTCAAATCGGTTTCAATCCTTGTAGCTTTACTTTTTATAATAATAAATGTTGGTCTCATTGAATAGCTATGCATTCAGTATTATTGGTCCTGTGGCAAAAAGGTGTTGCCAACAAAAAGGTTAATCTTGACTATCAACTTGATAAGCTAGAGAATCACAATAAAAACAAACCAAAGGCTCTGTCTATAAAGGTGTTTCCAGAAAGACTTAACTGAGTACAGAAAACCCACTTTGAATGTAGTGGCACCATTCCACAGGCTGAGGTTGCAGACAGAATAAAAATGAGAAATGGAGCTGAGCATTCATCCATCTCTTTGTTTTCTGAATGTGCATGCAAAGCAACCAGCTGCTCCAGGCTCCTACTGCTATGACCAGGATAGACTATACCCTCAAACTGTGCGCCAAAATATACCCTAAGGTTGGGTCTTGTTTGGTCAAAGGAACTAGAAAATTAACTAATAGGCTTTCCCTTTAACATTTAGCCCCAAATAAAAACCAATTGAAGAGGTAGGGTAGAGAGATTGCACAGTGGTTAAGAGACTGGCTATTCTTGCAGAGGACTCAGGTTTAATCCCTAGCACCCACATGGTAGCTCACAAACACCTGCAATTCCGTTCCAGGGCTCCAACAATCTCTTGTAGCCTCCATAGGCACCAGATACATAAATCATACACGCAGATATACATGCAGTCAAAACTCCCATACACATAAATAAAAATAAAATTTTATAATTAAAAGAAAGAATTGAAGTCTAAGTCTTCAGCAACAGTATATTTTATCTTTAATGCTGAAGAATATGCTAATGACAATAATCTTACTAATTTTTAAAATTTTACAAAGCCAATAGCATCCTGAGAAATGAACAAACATCTATGGTTTAGCATTATAAAGCAATGGGGTTAATATAAACTGTTCAATGAATTTAGGAGTCAAAGCTGAGGCATCCCTAAGAAAAGGTTACCAACGGCCTTACAAGGTAGACAAAGTAAGACTGGATAAGACTCTGTCTGGTGACCCAAAGACCTCCTCACAGTCCTACAGTTGATTAGAGTTAGGAAAAATGACTTGGACCCTAGAAAGTTTAAGGCAATCAATTATATAAAGCAAAATGACATTATCAGACTGATTAGTAACTTACAAGAAAAGAAATAACTGCCAAGAAGACTGAACACAGAACTCCGCTGGTCAATGTATCTGTCCCACTAGACAAAGTACACTGAAAACAAAGCAATAATCAGGCAAACACTCCATCAATTTGAAGTGGCAGCAGAAAGTGTGGTTTCCTGGTTCCAGGAGTTCACAGCACACTGAGCACACATCCGCTGTGTGCACACGCTTGCCAGAGCATGTTCTCCCAGCAGTTAGTGACTGCGTAGGCAATGACAAACTTTGTGCTCCAGGTTTTTTTTTTCCAACTTCATTGTTAAATGACAACCTGTTTCATTTGTGGCATATTCATCCTACAACGGCTGGCTTTGGTAGGTGTCTCTCCTTTGATCCATTATATCCTGACAGAATCAAAGCAGCTTTGAGCATTTCATCGTCAACAACACGGCACTTCTCTAACTAGGCTACATTAAAGAACTAGCCTAAAAGTGAGAAATACAAAATTTCCTAACTCTCTTTTCCAACTGTTTACTTTATCAAGAGCCAAACAGCCCCCAAGGAGTATGTCCTGAACAAACCCAGTTTAGGATGCTCTTTTAAGATATTGTGACATATTATGGTAAAAATAACCTTACAGGCTCCTGTTCTATACCATTCCCTTCCTACTCTCCAGCTTCCAAAAGCAAGCCCTTCCCATCTGCCAAAACAACTCTTCCAGGGCATGTCACCCAGTCACACTCAGTCCTGCTCAGGCTGAAGAACCAAGCTGAATTTCATCCTTATTGTAAAACCAGTTCTTCCCGTCTGCCTCTCCCACCCTGTTCCACTTTTCTGGCATGATGCTGGTTAGCCTCTTCTTCAGAGAGTGACTCCAATGACAGCCTTCTCTGTAGGTGATAATAAGCTGCAATCTAATGAGGACAAGATCCTGCTCTTATCACCACACCACAGCCCTCATAAAGTCAAAGTTATGCACCTGCACACAGGAATTTTTTTATTGTAACCACAGGGCAGGAGAGGACAATGAAGAACTGAGGAAAAAAGCACCAAAAACTGTAAGAGAGCCCAAGATACAGAGGGACAGGAGGAAAATGACAAAACTAAAGTTCACTTTGAGAAACGACTGCCTAGGGGCAAAGAGGAGAAAGAGCAGACCAGTCATTACTCTGTATGACAGGGCCAAAAGCTGGGCACACACTATACAGCTAGGAGAGCCCACACAGGAAGGCAGAGTCTCAGACCACTTCACATCAACCCAATAGAGCTTTACGTAATTACCAACATTAGCAAACGCTCTCCCATTTAATGTCTGTTGCCATATACCAGACTCTCTCCTTGGCATGTTTTATCATTGATTTTATTTGATCTATCTAAAAGGTCCTAACAATAATAATAAAAGATAATAGCTCATCTTTATGAGCACTTAACTTTATAACAATTTTGAGTGACACACCAGTATCACTGTAGTCTGTATGTAAAGAAAGCTGCATTAGAGGAGTTAATTAAATTGCCTAAGATGACATAGCCATGTAGAAGCAAGACCGAGAAAGTAAAGCCAGGCAGTACACCTGGACACTGCATTAAAACAGAGTGAGCTGGGGAGATGGTTCAGTCAGAAAGTGTTGCTTTGTAAGCAAGAGAACATGAAGTCAATACCCACAAGCCACATTTACAAAAAAGAAAAAAGATAAGCAAGGGTGGTGGCAGGCACTTGAAATCCCAGTTCTGAGAAGGCAGAGATAGGTGTATTCTTGGTCATCCAGGCTGACCGGGGAGCTCCAAGCCAATGAGAGATGCTGTCTCCAAACACAGAGTAGATGGATCCTAAGGCACAACACAAACATTGGCCTAAGGTCTTCACCCACCACACACACACACACACACACGCACACACACACACACACACAAATATGTGAGAGCACAATAAGTTTGCTCTCTCTGATGTAAATGCCATGACAACATCAGTTGAGAGAAACATAAAGCCTGACCTACCAAGATCACAGGATGCACTGAAATTCAACTTTATCTAATGTCTAATCTAATAATACTCCTCTTGTGCATATATTAAAAGTTTAAATATTCATAAAAGAGGGTTCTTATATTTATGCTCAACATCCACTTGTTTTCTCAGGCCACCTTTGCAAAACAAACAATAAGAGGAAAGAAAAAAATACCCTATGGTATTTGTAACAGGCTAGATACCAAGCCACACTCTAACGTATAAATTATTCCCTAGGAATTAATAAAGTACTTAAGAAACTTGTATTAACTCTTTCAGGCCACCAGGGTATCATTCACTGAACTAAATTCTTAATTTACTAAAATGACACACAAGAGGTTCAGAAGTAAATAACTTCTCCAAGGGCACAAGAAAAAAGGAAGAAAAAGAACAAACAAAAACAACTTGTGAAGGCAGTTAGGAATATAAACTGAAATCATAACAAAATAGAGTCAATCAACAGAAAAACACGGTTCCAATAGAGTCACCTCAGGAGTTGGGGCAGGCCTGCAACTGAAGCAGGACTAGAAACACGGAGGCCTTTGGGGTAGAAAGTCACCTGAGACAGACCAAACCTTGCCCTAGCACCGAGCAGGTGAAAAAGGAGAGCTAGTTTGCCCCTGCTTTACCAGGTATACACAGAGGGCTCTGGGACTAATTCCCTCACCTCCAACAGGCACGGGAATGACATACCACATGGCAGTTCTGACTTCCTACAGACCTGTCCAACAGTCCTTCCCACCTGTCCCATCTCAATGGAAGCACATCAGCATCTGCAGGTCTCCAGCAATGGGTGTAACATTACCTATCTCAGGCACTCAAGGTGATAGAAACACTATTAAGGCAAAGTTAATTATGCTCTTTAATCTGTAAATCACTGCTCCTTACAGTACCAGGAGATTTATGTCGAGGACTGTTGCTAGTACACAACTGTTATAAGAACATGAAAAAAATCATTTCTTTTAAATCAAGTATGTCACGGGAGAGGAATTCGTGAAGGAAGTGTCATCTAAGAAGGGTCTGGGAAGACAAGTACAGCAAAACAGAAGAGTATGCAGATGCAAATGCAGGAGACAGCAATCAAAGTATAAGAAAAACACAAGCAGACACAAGGAAGTGAGTACCAAGTTCTTTAGGCAGCAGCAAGACTAACTGCAGACTCTGGCATATAAAATGAAACTCGACTTATTCAGGTAGTTTGGGAAGCTAAGGATTCAATTTAAGGCCTTGTACATACTAGGCAAGAGCTCTACTACTGAGCCATGGCCCAAATCTCTCACTGAGGGATTCTGGACAGGTATTCTACCACAAAGCCACACCCCAGTCCCTCACTGGGGGATTCTAGGCAGGGGCTCTACCACTGAGCCACACCCCAGCCCCTAACTGGGGATTCTAGGCAGGGGCTCTACCACTGAGTCACACCCCAGCCTCTCACTGGGGATTCTAGGCAGGGGCTCTACCACTGAGCCACACCCCAGCCCCTCACTGGGGGATTCTAGGGAGGTGCTCTGCCACTGAGCCACACCCCAGCCCCTCACTGGGGGATTCTAGGCAAGTGTTCTACTGCTGAGCCATAGTCCCTTGGCAAGTCCTCCATCTGTGAGCTACACACCTAGCCCTCTAGATTCCTTTAGCTAAAAGGGAAAGGGAAAACACTCTCTGCACTTCTAGCTTCTTTTCAAATGTGAGCTTACTGGCATTTCTCTTCCAATTCTGTTTCCTGTCACTGTCCTCCTTTGTATTTTTGCCATACAACATTTCTAGTTAAGATATAACTGGCCATACTGGTTATGGCTTCACCATTGTTACCTGTTATAGGGTTCCTTGCTCACCAGTGTACCTTTGGTCTTCTATCCTACTGAAGGACATCCAGCTGCTCAGATTCCACACTGCACCTGCTCACAGGAGGTAGAGTCTTCCATCACACCCTTAGGCTTATCTACCAGAAATCTACTCCTCTGACATCTCCCAGAACAAAGGGTTGTCTTGTCCTTCATCTTAATTGAACAGTCCATAATTGTAACTCATCCCTGGGGAGTATGAAGGCAACCAATAGATTTGTATATGCCAAAATCTGGCTCAACATTCTAGACTAAGGTCTAATGTTTACATAATCCAAAAACCTATTTCAGTGTTTTTTCTCAGGACTGAGGGTTAGTGGGAGAGCGTCTGCTTCATACTCAGGAGGTTTAATGTGACTATCATCTCCATAAAGGATGTACTTCTGCACCCTTGGGTACCATTTTAGTAAATTAAGAACTTTTTTACTACCCGGGCGGTGGTGGCGCACGCCTTTAATCCCAGCACTTGGGAGGCAGAGGCAGGCGGATCTCTGTGAGTTCGAGACCAGCCTGGTCTACAAGAGCTAGTTCCAGGGTTCCAGGACAGGCTCCAAAACCACAGAGAAACCCTGTCTCGAAAAACCAAAAAAAAAAAAAAAAATCTTTACTGAATAGTATCCTGGTATTCTGAGTTATCCTCAGAAGACAAGGTGAGGAAGAAAAATATAAAAAAAAAAAAAAAAAGTATTTTGTCTTCAAAAGGTGACAACGTTCAGCTCCATTTCAATAAAGTACAAAATCTACTAATTTTGTAAGAACAATATCCTTAACAGACAGCCTAGCCATAAGTCAGATGTGGAGGTGAACCTCTATCATACAAGCATTTGAGAGGTGGAGACATAAAAACAAAATATGCTAATCCTATTAAAAGTCACCCTCAGCATAGAGCAAATTTAAGTCCATCTGAACAATATGAGACTCTATTTTAAATTTAATAAAAATAAAAAAAAAACTGTTCCACATAGCAAGTTTCATATTTGTGTTTAGTGTCAGCAGTGGTGGCTCATGGTCACGTGTGCTCTCAGTAAGCTCTCGTGTTCTTGCTGTGAGCATCAAAGAAGATAATGTATATACTACCTCTGACATAAAAGTGTATAATATGTGCCTGTTGACTGTTGTCACCACTGAGGTGTTGTAATGATGTAAAGTGGTCACTTGTTTGTTTCCCGGCTGCCCAGACTTTTGAAATAACCACACAGAAACTGTCTTATTTAAATCACTGCTTGGCCCATTAGCTCTAGCTTCTTATTGACTAGATCTTACATCTTAATTTAACCCATCTTCATTCATCTGTACATCACCACAAGGTCATGGCCTACTAGCAAAGTTTCAGTGTGTCGGTCTCCAGCACAGCTCCATGGCTTCTTCCTGACTCTGACTCCTTTATCCCAGCATTCAGTTTAGTTTTCCCCACCTACCTAAGTTCTGCCCTATCAACAGGCCAAGGTAGTTTCTTTGTTCACCATTGGTATTCACAGCATACAGAGGGAAATCCCACACCACTGAGGGACCAGAGAATATAGTACAGGTAGAGAACTTCAAGTAATTTCATAAAAACCAAGCCCATAGACTTCTGCTACTGGCAGGGAACAAGGAGAAAAGACTGAAACTGAGAGATGAAAGCCTCCTGGAAGGCAAACCAGTAGCACCTTACTGACAATGGCAAAATCCCCAAGCATCATGTCTGAGATAAGATGATGTAGTCACCCCAGCCCCATCTCCTTCTAACCATATCTTACTAACACCCATGTAGCACACAGACAACTTATCCAGCAGGTTCGAGAGTCAGATCTCCCTTCTGAAGACAAGAAACCCTCCTTAAAAGACTTTAGACCGAAGTGTACAAATTACCTAAAGTTGCCATTTAGAAACTTGCAACTCTAAATCTGACCATAAAACTGGATACAGAAACATTCATCAATAGGACTGAACTAAAAGAGTGTCTTGATTCTTAGAGTTTAAAAGGCTAAAAGAAAAGAAGGGCTAAGAAACAGTGTGTGGTGATTGCAGTGCTAACAAAGAGGAAGAGGTCACTGCTGTCACAGCCTCCCAAAGTGTATGAATCCAGACAGGGTCAATATCATCCCAACAGACCTTGATTAATGCCAGCAGTAAGCAATGCGAGAAACCCTCCAATTTTATGGCTCATGAGTAGGAAACACTGAAAAGGGAAAGGCACAGCCACAGGGGCACACACCACTGAAGGACTTCCAAGGACGGCAGTGGTTCAGGTCTAGAAATTGGGTTTCTGTGAACATGTAAAAGAGCTTACCAAACTCCTATTTCCAAAAGCAATTTTCTAAAATCATGAAAACACACATTATTGAATGATGGTTGGTTGCTTTATTTTGTTGTTTTAAAAAGCCTCATGGTACAAATATGTAAGTAAAAGATTTTAAAGTATTTCACAACACTGAATCAGGATTTTATATAACCATTTCTCAGAAGAATATGATTTCTTTAAAAGTCACAGCTACTTCAGGCTATTTACATGGTATGTTTACATTAAATTAGGAGGTTGGCTAGTCTCTTTGTAATCTCATTTATGTTATGTTCCAGTACCTCTTTGCAATGTGTTCTTTTGATGTTAACATATTTAAGCAGTGGGATAGTTACTATGAAATAAGTCAGGTCTTACAGAACACAGGCCATTATATCTGCAAAAACATCCACACTGTACAACCAATAAATCACTTGGAAATAAAAAAATCCTCCAACTCAAAAACAGAAAAAAAAAAACCCAGCTCCTAATGGCATTCTTTCCATGCACTGCCGTGCAGTAGTGATCAAAGCATGTTCCAAAGAGCCCCCGGCTTCTGCAGCAACACTTGAAGGCTTCCAACTTTTAAAAATAGACACATTTTTAACTCTATAATAATGCGCGAGAATCATTGTGAGAGGAGCACAACTTCAAACTTTTCCATGTAGAAGTCCCCAAGAGCACCACCTTATGTAGTGAGGTTCATCTGTGCATGCGCAGGCCCTGCAATAAAGCAGATCTGACATTACCATACAAGGGAATGGCTCATGGTTATCATGTCATTAGACACAAAGACTCAGCACTCATCCCTTTCTGTATCTGGGTTGGCCGAGAATTTATGTTCTCTCTTACAGAACTATATTACCAAGCACACTTCTGCAACACGCATGTGCCAAATAAAATTATACCCCAGGCAGGAACAGGCCCATCTGACTGCAACGTGCTTCTAGCATGCCATTATGTCCAGCAACAGCAAATGAGGACACAATATCCATCTATTCTGAGACCATAATGTAGTTTTAATGTTTGTTGCAAATTTGTCGATCTTTCTTTTCTATTTATGATAATAACAAGAGCAGCTGTCACATTTTTATTCAGCATGGAAATAAAAACTTTCCACAATTCTCTTCTAAGCTCCTGTATCAGGATGACTAAAGCCCGTCTAGAAATTGCAAGGAAAACTATTTTAAAGCTAGTAACTGCCAATACTTACATCAGAATTTTCTTAGATATCAAACAACCAAACTATAGAACAATTGGATGCCAAGCTTTGGACAAAGCCTCCGTTTTGTAAGAGGAAAGGAGACCTGGAGATTATTAGCATAGCAATGTGAAGGCACTGAACACGACAGAACTACACACTTCAACACAGTTAAGACATAAATTACAGTGTTAAGCACATTTGACAATTTTCAGAGCATTTCTTTAAATTGGTTATGAAGGAGATTTGTTTTTTTTTTTCTTTTGTTAACAGGAAAGGCATTTAGTTCTATAGATTTTTCCCTGCATGTGCTTTTCACTGTGCTCCATAAACTTCAGTAGGAAACATTCCTTTTATTGCTTTGCTTAATCTAACTAAACTTTTAATTAAAATTTACCTGCATTCCCAGCTTTTAGGATCTTTTCATGTGTTTCAAAACCCAGTGATCTGACACCTACATATCTTCACTGCTACCTTCCTTTCATAAATGTTGCTTTTTATTAATGTTTCCTTGTAATCATGTTTAGGAATATAAACTATAATATCCAATTGCTCTGATATATTAACCAGTCCTGCTTCCTTTCTGCATTCAGATGCTATCTCTTTATTTTAATCTTTAACAACAAATGAAGTGTAACTTATACCCAACTGCATTTTTAAAGGCAGTCTCCAATCTTGTCCCTTAATAAAAATTCATTCTTTTTTTTTCTTTTGAGACAGTGTCTCATGTAGTTCAGACTGACCTCTAACTCACTATGTAAGGAGGTGACCTTGACCTCATGCCCCGTCAGTCTCTACCTCCCAAGAGTTGGATTAGCAGGGTACACCTCACATCCAATTTAATCAGTGCTGAGATGTAACCCAGGGTTCGTGCATGCTAAGCAGACACTCTTCAACCTGAGCTTCATCCCCAGTCCTGTTCACATTTTTCAGTTATCCTTTATTACAAATTCTAAGTCCACATGCATTTGTAAGAAATGCTTCAGAGATTCCATCCATCTTTCATCAAGTTCGTCAAAGCACATCACCACCAGTATCTACAATGCAATATGGCACCAGCCTATTGACACTGACATAGTCAAAATGTAATGGAACATGTTCATCACCACACAGATGCAGGTGGTGGGCTCAGTAGCCACTCAGGTTCTTCCTACCTTCATCTGCTACTGGAGTACTAAGAGCCACATATCTGTTTTCTGTTCACAATATGCTGTCATTTACAATTATATAAATCACATCATGCAGTCTGTAATCTTTTCGAAATGGCTTTTTGTCATCCTGTATTGCTTCACCTTTTGTTCCTTTTTATTGTGAGAAACAATCATGATACAGATGTACTGCTGTTTGGGTAATCATTCACCCACTCAAAGATTTCAGAGTTGGTTTCAGAGTGGCGATAAAAACGTTTCTAGGAACATTTGTGTCCGGGCTCTTACACAACTGTTTTCATTTCTCTGGGATAAACATGTAGGCCTGTATCTGCTAGGCTGTCAGTTCCACAGAGTGGCTGTATCCGTTCCATTCCACAGCCATGTGTGGGTGATGCTCTCTCTCTCTCTCAGTCCTCACAGGCATTCAGTGTTGTCATTGGTTTTTACTTTGGCCATTTAACAGTAGTTACTCTGGATGGTTTTCTCATTTCCCTATTGGCTAATGATGTTGCCTGTCTTTTTCTGGTTTTATTTACCATCTTATATATAGTCATCTATAGATGTCTTTTGATGTTGTATGAGGGATGTTAATTCGTTCCCAGCTGTTTAGCCCCAAAATAAACACACAGAAACCATATTATTTGCAATACTGTTTGGCCCATAGCTTAAGTGTATTTCTGGCTAACTCATATCTTAAATTAACCTATCTCCATTAATCTGTGTATTGCCTCAAGGCTGTGGCTTACCAGGTAAAGTTTCAGCATCTGTCTCTGAAGGGGCTATACATACAACAAAATTGACCTTAAATTTGCATCAATAAAGCAAGATCCATACCAATGCAAATCTCTATAGCATTTTGCTCACTTTCTAACTGGACTAGTTTATGTGTCACTTTTGAGAGTTCTTAATAAACTTTAGATACTAATCTTTTGGCTAGTATACAAACAGGTTTACTGCAAGTGTTTTCTACCACTCTATACCTTGACTTTTCTTTCTCTTTATGTGATCTTTCATGAATTAAAAGTTTTTCTACATATGGGACACGTATACTTTCATGGGATATTATTTCTTAATGGATTACACATTTAGCATGGCCTAGTCTATGAACCTAAAAATTTTCTACTCTTTTTTCCTAGAGCTTTAATATTTTTTACATTTAAATCCATAATCTGAGTTTCATCTTACTCAAGGTATAGAATTTAAATTGAGGTTTATCCACTGATGATAGCTTATGCTGAAGAGGATGTAGGGTAAAGGGAATACTCCCCCATTGTTGGTGGGAGTGCAAACTTGTACAGCCCCTTTGGAAATCAGTATGGAGATTTCTCATAAAATTAGGAAACATCCTACCTCAAGACCCAGCAATACTACTTTTGGGTATATATCCAAAGGATGCTCAATTGTGCCACAAGGACATGTGCTCAACTATGTTAATAGCAGCTTTGTTTGTAATAGTCAGAACCTGGAAACAACTTAGATGCCTCTCAACTAAAGAATGGATAAAGAAAATGTGGTACATTTGCACAATGGAGCACTACACAGCAGTAAAAAAATAATGATATCTTGAAATTTGCATGCAAACGGATGAATCTAGAAAAAAACATATTGAGTGAGGTAACCCAGACCAGAAAGACAAATATAATATATACTCATAAGTGGCTTTTAGACATAAAGCAAAGAAAAACCAGCCCACAGCCCACAACCCCAGAGAACCAAGACAACAAAGAGGACTCTAAGAGAAACATACATGGATCTACACAGGAAGGAGAAACAGACAAGACTTTTTTGAGTAAATTGGGAGCGTGGGGCTTATGAAAGAAGGTAGAAGGGGAGGGGAAAGGAGAGAATGGAGTGGAAAATATGTATACCTCAATAAAAACAATAAAAAAGTTGAGGTGCATCATTTTGTCTGTGGGTATTTAACTGTTCTAGCATCACTTTTTTTTTTCTAAATCTATCATGTGTGTATATGTGTGTATCCGTGTGCCCACCTCACTATTCATGTGGAAGTCAAAGGACAACTGATAGGAGCCTGTTCTCTCCTTACATCATGTGAGCTTTCGGAATCAAACTCAGGTCATCCAGCTTGGCAGCAATCACCCATACTCTTTAAGCCATCTCACCAGTCCAATGTTGGTATGTTTCTTGGTTATTCTATTGTTTTGTTCTACAAGTCTATTCCCTTTGCCAGTACAACAACACCATAATTGCTGCACCTATAGGAAAGCCATTAATATCAATACAGTCATCCAATCAACTGTATTCTTTCATCTTTCATAATACTGTTTTACCCATACTGCAACCTATCCCTCTACACACACACACACACACACACACACACAAGTAAATAAATAAAATAGTAATGCAGCCTAGGTCTTCAAAACAATTTTGCTAAGGTTTTGTAGAAATGTATAAATTTGGAGCTGGAGAGATACATGGTTCAGCATTAAAAGCCCTTGTTCCTACAGTAGACCTGAGTTCAGTTCCCAGAACCCATGTCAAAAAGTTCACAATCATCTGTAACTCAAGGAGACTGAATGCCTTTGTCTGACCTCTAGGGACACCCTCACATGTGTGGTAACTACACGTGCATGTGCACACACACAAACACATTCAAATAAAATAAAATATTGTAATAAGAAGTTGTACAATTTGAGAAGAATTAACACTTGACTATGGTGAACCTTGCAGTATAAGTGAGTAGGATATGTCAACATTCAGGCGCTCTGACTCTTTTCTCCACCATTTTTAAGTAAATCTTACCCATGTTGAAATTTATACCCATGTGCTTTGTGTCCTCTGGAGCAACTGTAAATGGCAATGTGCTCATTTCAGTTGTTCATATTCGATACAGAAAAGTGACTTTTGATCTTATTTGTAGTGGTTATATTGTAAACCAAAGAAGTTCAGGGAACTGGATAAATGGCTCTGTGGACGACAGCACTGGTTGCTCTTCTAAAGAACCTGGGTAAAATATTCATCACATAAAATAAAAATTTTTAAATGAAGTTTTTATTTTTCTACATTCCTTGGGGTTTTCTTATACAAAAAAAAAGGATTCATCTCATGTTAGCGGAAAGGATAGCTTTGTTTTTCTTTTTTCATCTGCTTGCATTTCGTTCTTTTTCTATCAATGGTACACAAGCTAGAACTTCTATTACTGCTTTAGACAGACAAAGTAAGAGTACTCATCCTGGCCTTGTTTCCAGTCTGAGAAGAAACAATCTATTTTTCATTGTCAAGTACAGTCTTAGGCAGAGATAGTCTGGAGAAGATCCTCCATGCAGCTTAAGAAAAATCTCCTTTAATTTCTAGTTTTCTAACTTTTTAATCATTAATGAACACTGAATTTATTAAATGTCTTTGAGGAAATCAACTGGCCGATCATATGAGAAATTTTAAAAGACTTTAAAATGTTCAATCAACCTTTGAATTCATGAAATAAACCACTTTTGATTATATTAGATAGTTGTTGGAACTAATTCACTAATTTTGAAGAGTGTAGTCTGTAAGTTCATAAGAAATATGAGTTATAAAGTTTTGTTTATGTGTTTGATTTGAACTCGGGGTACAAAGGAACTAGTATAATGACTACAAGCACTCCCTCTGCTTTGAAGACAAACTGATAACATGGGTGTTAATTCCTCCTTGTTGGTAAGTGCTCCAATAAAGATACCTGGGTCCAGAGATCTTTGGTGGAAGCTTTTCAACTAAGAATTCAGTATCTTTAATGGCTATGCACTTAGGGCAATAGTCTCAAGTTGTTTCATTTTGATTGAGATTGGTAGATTTTAGATTTTGATTGAAAAAAATTTTAAACAATTAAAACTAGACATTATCTACCACTAAGTTGTTGAATGATAAGAACAAAGTCTTTCATTCCATTGCTGTAAGTGTATGATCTGTAGTGATGTCCTCCATTTCATTCTTTCTGGTTATGAAATGTCTTCTTACTTGTATCCTTGTCATTCTTCCTATAACTGTATCAGTAAGTCTTTCCCAAGAATCAGCCTCTTATAAGTTTGTCCTTTCGATGTCATTGGCATCCACTCTTGACTTCCTTCTGTTTGCTCTGGGATTGTCTTGTTCTTCTCCTCGCTGCATGAAGTAGTAGCTTAGGTTAGACTGACCTTTCCCCTTTCTGAATGTAATCATTTAGCAGCTATAAATTCCCTTCTTAGCGCTGCTTCAAGCTACATCCTGTGTTCTTGATATATTGCATTTTCACTTTTAAATGTTTAAGTTTTTATTTCATGGACTTGTGGATTTAAAAGTATATTATTTAATTTTAAAGTGTTTGAAGAGCTTCCTGTTGATGCATTTTTAGTTTGATTGGATTCCTCGCAAAAATATACTTCATAAAATTTCAATCTTTTAAAATTATATTAGGTTTCATAGTTCAAGATCATGACTGTATTGATTAATTTTCCATGAGCAAATGAAAAAAAAATACTACAGTTTGTTATTTATGGAAGTGTTTCTAAGTGCTCTAGATATTAGATTCTGTTACTCTTGCTGATTTCTTCTCTAATAGACCTATCTTTTGTTGAGGATGGAATGAAGACTCCAAGGTTTTTACCTGATTTACTTCAGAGACCCATCACTCTACAACTATTTAATTTCTTAAATTCAGCTTACCTGTTTCTCTTTTCTGCTCCACCAGTTCTAGTCTCATGGTTTTTGAGGCTATATGGAATGTACACATACAGGGCTTTGTGTCTTTCTTTATTTTTATGCAGTTTCTCTGTTTCTGGTACTTTACTCTGAAAATCAGTTTTTTTATGACCTGCTTATGGATTCTCCTGTTTTGTTACTGCTTGCACAGTGTACCTCTCTCCAGTCTTTGCTTTCAACCTATGTCACTGTGTTGAAGTGAGTTTCCTACCAACAGTGTTCTCATTTTACCAATCTCTTTTCTTCAAATGGTGTACCCCAGTTATCTCACAGCAATCCATGTGTATACTGATTTTAGATAATTACATCCCAACTCCCCGAAAAGATCCTAAGTTGAGGATACTGTAGGCCAAAAATGCACTAAATACACACGAGTCAGTATACACATGCTCAAGACACTTATATTCAATTAGAGTTAGACAGAATCACTTAACACAAAGCCGGTTTACAGCAAATGTAAATAATGTAGCTTAACAAGTACTGCACTAAAGTGAAAAAATAGGATGATTGTATGAGAATGCTATTATATTATTATAAAAGTGAAAAAATTCTAAGTTGAACCATCCAGTCTGGGGTAAAGTATAGGTGGCCCTGAATCCCCTCATTTAATTATGTTTCTCCATTCTGGCCTTTCTGTGAGTTATAAAAGCCTCTTATAATTCCATTGTAATTTGTACAGTGTGGTTGATTATGTTACACTGTAACTTATTGTATGCTACTAGTATCATTTTATCACTACAAATGAAAGAAAGAAACATAGCTCATTTAAACCCTTTTAACCAATTTTTAGTATAATTATTTCTTCTACACATAGCACATTATACTGCATTTTAATTTTAGTTTCAACCATTTAAGAAGATCATGAGCATACTCTACTGTTATACCTATTTTTAACTACCCAGTATTACTTACTTTCTGAAGGTCAAAGCCTCTGTTATCTCTTATGCTTTGGAGAACTTCCTTTACTTAACCTTTAATAGTATGTTTGTCAGCAATAAATCCTCAGTTTTCTTCCATCCAAGGTTTTATTTTCCTCTTCAGTCCTGGAGGATACTTTGGTTGCATATAGAAACTGTGATTAATAGCTTTTCTTGTAGCACTTGAAAGCTCTCTCTCTCTTTTTCTGGCCCCAGTGCTGCAGACAAAGTTCCTCTTGCTCGGACTCCCCATCTTTGGCTTGTAGAAGCTTAATGGTTGCATTAGTTATCTTTCTGTTGCTGTGGATAAAAAACCATGACCAAAAGAAACTTATGGAAGAATGTATTTTTTTTTTTTTTTGCTATAGTTCCACATCATGATGAGGAAGCACAGCACCAAGGGGCAGGCAAGCTGAGAGCTCACAGCCTCAACCACAAGCAGAAAGCAAAGGAAGTGAACTGGATAAGAGGAGAGACTATAATTATTCAGTTGGTCACCAGTAATTTACTTCTTCCTTAGTCTCTTAATCCTCCCAGAAACAATGCCAACTGAGAACCAAGTGTTCAGATATAAGAGCCTATTGGGATATTCCCATTCAGGTCATCACAATTATGATGCATTGATGTGGGAGTGTCATATATCAATCTGTTGATTTCATTGGTTAATTAATAAAGAAACTGCTTGGCCTGATAGGTTAGAACATAAGTGGGTGGAGTAAACAGAACAGAATGCTGGGAGGAAGAGGAAGTGAGGCAGACGCCATGCCTCTCCTCTCCAAGGCAGACGTGATGAAGTCAGCCGCCAGGTCAGACATGCTGAATCTTTCCCGGTAAAACTGGTGCTACACAGATTACTAAATATGGGTTAGGCAAGATGTGAGAATTAGCCATTAATAGGCTAGAACTAATGGGCCAAGCAGTGTTTAAAAGAATACAGTTTCTGTGTAATTATTTCGGGGCATAAGCTAGCCAGGCGGCCGGGAGCCGGGTGGCAGGAACGTAGCCCGCAGCTCCTTCTACAATGCATCTTGCCATGGAATTAATTGGGTTTGTTTTGCTGGGTGTTTTTTTTTTTTTAACCAAAATCAGGTTTTCAGATTATATCAAATTAGTTTTTTGTTTGTTTCATTCTTGTTATCCTTTACTTCTAGAAATTAGATGACAAAGTTAGCTCTAAGAGACAGTAAAATTCTTTCAATATATTTTGCTCTGTTGTTCTTCAAATTCACTCTCTTTGTTGACTGGCTACTAAGCCCGATAAAGTGTAGTTATTTTCAGTTCTATAAGTTCCTTTGGTTCTTTTTAAATATAAATAATTCTATTTCTTAAGTGAGGCTTCCTAATCTCTTATTTTTAAGAGGATTTGTAATTTTGTGATACAACACTGTTATCATAGTGTTTTCTAATCCACAGGAGATGAATCTCAAACATTGGCGTCTTTTGATTGAACACTCTCACTGGAGTATATTTTCTAGCTCTTGGATAAATAATTTCCTAATTTCATCCCCTGTGTATTTGATAGTAAGATCCTAGATCCTCTTCTATCTTTACCCTACCAGCGACTGGAAAGAAGAAGTATGTTCTGATATCCGCTGTGGCCTCTCTCTCTGCCATCACAGTGGCAAAAGGGAACTCACACTGCAGTTCTACAGACAGAGAGGGTAGAAGTTCAGTTCACTGAAGTGGGGTTCCAACTCACCATTTCTCTTCCCTCCCTGAAAATGAACAAACTTCCTCATCATGGTTCAAGCAGGGATGGGAACATATAAAGACAAACCAACCAATGGACTCCATTTGTACCAGAGAAGGCAGGGAGCAAAAATAAGTGCTAATCAGCCACATACCTTAGATTTTTACTTTTTGATCCCCATGTGTAGGAAGACTAGAGCATGCTGCCTGTTTGCAATGTCTGTAGGGTAGGGAAGGTAGGTCTCATGCTGTTTGGCTGCAGTAGGGCATGCATTGACAAAAGATTTCTTCTGTTAGACCACGTGACCCTGCTTTTGGCATGCAGAAAATAGTCTTGTGGGAGTTTTTGTCTGTGCCTGCTAGTAGCTGAGGGAACTGAGGAGAGCGTCAGCACTCTATACTGGACATGTGGTTGACAATAAAGAAACTTACAAGAACTCACCAGCTTGTCACTTCTCAAATCCTCAGGACAGCAACTCCCTGACCCAGTGGTCAAGTCTCTGGAGTCTGGGTTGAAAATAATGGAATGAGCATTCCAGCCAGGGCGGTAGTGGGTAGGCTAACTGCAGAGCTTCACCTAGCCCTCCTCTCCTCCAAATTCAATACCCAGTCTCATTCCTAGCTCTGCAGCAGACCACCTGATGCCCTCCCCTTCATCTATCTCCAGCAAACTAACCTCCAAAAACTCCCCTGCAAACTTCCTTACCACATCCCTCACTTTATTCCAGCCCCCAATTACAGCAGGCACTCCCTGGAAACCCAGGAAAGCAAGTAGGCCAGCTGCAGATCCTTCCCTCTCCCTCTATTCCTCCAAGTCCAATTCTCCCCAGTCTCATCCCTGTCTCTGTAGCAGACTACCTGCTGTGACCTTTCCTCACTCTCTGCCTCCATTACCAGGGACTAAGCAGTTAACTGGTGGAACACATTGCCTTGAACTCTCTCAGCTCCCATCTCCTAGACTATCCCCATTACTAAGGGTCAGCTCCCAATACCTAGAAACACATTTTACATGGAACACCCAGTGGCCACACCAATCAGGATCCAGAAGAATGTCCCATCGGCCAACACTCAATCACCACACTCTCCTAAGACACAGAGAGGGGCAGGTGGAGCATGAAAGCAAATGCCTTTAATGGCAGCACCCCAGAGGCAGAGTCTGAGGCAGGTGGTTCTCTGTGAATTCAAGGCCAGCCTGGTCTATAGAGTGAGTTCCAGAGAATTTGGCAGAGGTGGCACACACACTTTGGAGGCAGAGACAGGGGGATCCCTGTGAGTTCAAGGCCTGCCTGGTCCACAGAGTGAGTTCCAGGACAGCAAGGGCTACACAGATAATCCCTGTCTTGAAGAAAAAGAGAAAGAGAGAGAGAGAGAGAGAGAGAGAGAGAGAGAGAGAGAGAGAGAGAGAGAGAGAACCAGAAAGAGCAAAAGAAACCAAGAAATAAGACACTCGCCAAAGACAAGACCAGATAACAGCACCTAAAATTATAAATTTCCCAATCACAGATTCCTAAGTGCCAGTGTAAAAATATAACCAGTAATAATCAGAACAATATGTCTACACTAGAGCCAAGCAACCTTACCACAGCAGGCCCCAAGTATTGCAAAACATCTGACACCCAAGAAAATGACCTTCAAATAGTCTTACGAATACGATGGAGGTCCTAAAAGAGGAAATAGATAAATTCCTTAAAGAAATCTATGAAACACAAACAAAGGAAAGAAATGAATTAAACAGTTTAAGAAATGAAATGGAAATAAAATCAAAAGAAAAAAACCCAAACTGAAGAAAATCTAGAAATAAGAAAAATTTACGAATTTGAAGAGGAACCTCAGAAGCAAACCCTACCAATAGAATACAAGAGATGGAAGAAAGAAAAGAAAGAATTTGGGGCATTGAAGACACAAAAGGAGAAATAGATACCTTGGTCAAAGAAAATGTTAAATAAAAAAAAAACTGGCACAAAATGATACAGAAAATCTGGGACGATGAAAAGACCAAGACCAAATCTATCTAAAAATAAGAGAAAACCAGAAGAAGGAAACTTGGTCAAAGGCACAGAAAATATTTTCAGCAAAATCATAGAAAAAAATTGTTAACCTAAAGAAGGAGATTCCAATTAAAGGTATAAGAAGCATGCAGAACACCAAATAGACCTGAAAAGAAATTCACCTCAACACATACTAATCAAAACACTAAACATACAAAACAAAAAATAGTCTGTACAGAAGTTCTATATACGCTTAGTGACCACAGGCACCAGCCAGACTGCTATATCCAGAAAAACTTTCAATCACAATAGATGAAGAAAATAAGACATTCCATGATAAAGCAAAATTTAAGCATCTATGTACAAATCCAGCCCCATAGAGGGCACTAGAAGGAAAACTCCAAACAAGAGGTTAACCAAACCCAAGGAAACACAAGAAATAAATAATCTCAGACCAGAAAATCAAGAGGAAACAAACACACACACACACACACACACACACACATCACAACAACAAAATAACAGGAATCTACAAACACTGGTCATTGATATATCTCAATATCAATGAAGTTGATCACTAATAAAAAGATACACACTAACAAAATGAATGTGAAAACAGGAGCCACCCTTTGGCTGCACCCAAGAAATACACCTCAACATCAAGAATAGACACCAACTCAGGGTAAAAGGATACAGATATTCCAAGAAAATAGACATAAGAAACAAGATGATGTGACCATTTCAATATCTAACAAACTGGACTTCAAACCAAAGCTAATCAGAAGAGATTGGAAAAGACACTGCATACACATTAAAGCAAAAATCTACCAAGAGGACATTACAGTTTTTAACACCTATGCACCAAACCCACGGGCACCCAAGTTTATAAAAGAAACACTACTACAACTTAAATCAGATATTGACCCTCATGAACTGATAGTGGGAGACTTCAAATACCCAACTCTTTCAAATAAATAGGCCATCCAGACAAAAACTAAACAGAGAAATGATGGAGCTAACTGGTTATAAATTAAATGGACATAACAGATATTTACAAAACACTCACCCAAACACAAAAGAATATACCTTTCTTCCCAGCACCTCATGGAACTTTATTTATTTATTTATTCATTCATTCATTCATTCATTCATTCATTCATTTATTTGGATTTTTTGAGACAGGGTTTCTCTGTAGCTTTTGGTTCCTGTCCTGGAACTAGCTCTTGTAGACCAGGCTGGCCTCGAACTCACAGAGATCCGCCTGCCTCTGCCTCCCGAGTGCTGGGATTAAAGGTGTGCGCCACCACCACCCAGTTCTCATGGAACTTTATACAAAATTGACCACATACTCAAACACAAAGCAAGTCTTAACAGATACAAGAAAATTTAAATAAAACCCTGTATCCTCTCTGACCACAACAGATTGAAGCTTGATATCAACAAGAAGAGAAACAACAGAAAGCTTACAAACTCATGGAAACGGAACTATTAAATGAAAGAAAAAGGATCAAAGAATTAAAAACTTTCTAGAATTGAGTGAAAATGAATTTACATATACCAAAACTTATGTGACAGAATGAACATAGTTCTAAGAGGTAAGTTCATAGTACTAAGTGCCATAATAATAATGATAATAATAATAATACATACATACATAGATACATACATACATACATACTAGTAACTTAACAACACATCCAAAAGTTCTAGAACAAAAAGAACAAATCACATCCAAAAGGAGTAGATGGCAAGAAAGAATCAAACTCAGGACTGAGATGTATAAAATAGAAGCAAACAAAAAGAGAATCAATAAAACTAAGTGTTGGTTCTTTAAGAAAATGAGATTGACAAACTTTGGTGATTTAAAAAAAAATGGCCCCTAAAGGGAGTGGCACTGTTGACAGGTATGTTTTTGTTGGAGTGGGGATGGCCTTGTTGAAGTAAGTGTGTCACTGTGGGGGCAGGCTTTGAGGTTTCCAATAATCAGGATACCACCAATGCTTAAGTCTACTATCTGTTGCCTGCAAGATGTGGGACTCTGAGCTACTTCAGCACCAAGTCACCCACATGCAATCATGTTCCTTGTCATGATGATAATGGACTGAACCTCTGAAACTGTAAATGAGCCACCCCAATTTAATGTTTACAAGAGTTGCCATGGTCATGGTGTCTCTTCACAGAAATAGAAAACCAACTAAGACAAAAATCCTTATCCAAATTAATGAAAAGGCAGAGAAGATATCCAAATAAACAAAATTAGAAATTAAAAGGGAGACATAACAACAGATAACAAGGAAACCTAGATAACCATAAGGATATACTTTAAAATCTATACACCACCAAACTGGAAAATCCAAAGAAATGTATAATTTTCTTGATACATGCCATTTGCAAAGTTAAATCAACATCTGATAACCAATCCAAACAGATCTATAATCCCTTGTGAAATAGAAGCAGTAATTAAAAGTCTCCCAAACAACAATAACAACAAGAAAAAGCTCAGGGTCAGATGGATTTAGCTTAGAGTTCTATCTGACTTTCAAAAAAGAGTTCATGCCAATACATCTCAAATTATTTCACAAAATAGAAAAAAAAAAGATATTGCCCAGTTCATTTTATGAGGCTACAGTTACCCTGATATCCAAATTACATAAAGATGCAACAAAGAAAGAGAATTGCAGATCAATTTCTTTTATGGACATTGATGCAAAAAAAAGTCTCAATAAAATGCTTGCAAACTGAATCCAAGAATAAATCGAAATGATTCTCCACCATGATCAATTTGGCCTCATTCTAGAGATACAGAGATAATTCAACACACATAAATCGATAAATATAAGCTACCATAGAATTAAATTGAAAGATAAAAACCATATGATTATCTCATTAGATGGAGAAAGGCCCCTTCATGATAAAAGTCCTGGAGAGATTATGAGTACAAGGGAGATACATCAACCTAATAGGGGCAGTTTACAGCAAGCCCACAGCCAACATCAACTAAAATGGAGAGAAATTCAAAGCAATTCCACTGAAATCAGTAACAAGACAAGGCTCTCGATTCTCTCTGTATCTATTCAATACAGTACTCTCAGCTAGGACAATAAGACAACTGAGGGATACCAAGGGGATATAAATTGGAAAGGAAGAGGTCAAAGTATCCTTATTTCAGATGATATGACAGTTCATGTAAGTGACCCTAAAAATTCCACTGGAAAACTCCAATAGCTGGTAAACACTCGCAACGGAGTTGCTGAATGTAAGATTAACTTCAAAAAAAAATTAATAGCCCTCATATATACAAATGACACACAGACTGAGAAAGAAATCAGAAAAACAACACCGTTCCCAATAGCCTCAAATTATATCAAATATTTTGGGATAACTCTAACCAAGAACATGAAAAAATCTATATGATAAAATCTTTAAGACATTGAAGAAAGAAATTAAAGAGGATAAAAAAAGATGGAAAAAATCTCCCATGCTCCAGGATCAATAGGATCAGCATAAAAAAAAAAAAAGGCTATCCTAATGAAAGCAATCTACAGATTCAGTGCAATCCTAATTGAAATTCCAACAGAATTCTTCACAGATTTTGAAAGGATAATTTTCTGCTTCATATAAAATAAAAACAACCAGGATTTCTGCCCAGTGGTGGCGCATGACTTTAATCCCAGCACTCGGGGAGAGAGGCAGGTAGATCTCTGTGAGTTTGAGGCCAGTCTTGTCTACAAGAGCTAGTTCCAGGACAGACTCCAAAGCTACAGAGAAACCCTGTTAAAAAAGAAACAACAACAACAACGAAAAAAAACAGGATTGATATGGGATTTCCCTCTTTAAGTTGTGACTACCAATACCATTGGTTAATAAACTGTTTAGGCAAAGTAGAGTTGCTGGGGGGGGGGGGAACTAAACTGAATGCTGGGAGAAAGAAGGCTGAGTGGAGAGACACCATGTAGCTGCCAGAGGGGAAAGATGCGAGCTGCCAGATGGAACCTTGCCTGTAGGCCACGAGATTCATGGTAAAATATAAAATAATGGAAATGGGTTAAATTAAGATGTAACAGCTAGCCCATAAGAAGCTAGAGCTAATAGGCTAAACAGTGATGTAATTAATACAGATTCTGTGTGATTATTCTGGAGTCTGGGCAGCCAGGAAATGAACGAGCAGCTTCCTACAAACCAGGATAGCTAAAATAATCCTGAATAATGAAATATCTACTAGAGGTATCACAACCCAGATTTTACGTTGTACTACAGAGTTATAGTAATGAAAGGTGCATGGTTGGCACAAAAATAAATAAATAAATAAATAAATAAATAAATAAATAAATAAATAAATAAATCAGACACATTGATCAATAGAATCAAATTGAAAGAACCAGACATAAATCCACACACCTATTGACACCTGATTTTTTATAAAGAAGCCCGAAATACACACTGGGTAAATAAAAGACAGCATCTTCAATAATGGTGCTGGCCAAACTGGATTGTTGCATATAGAAGAATCCAGATAATTATTACATTGCACAAAACAATTCCAATTGGATCAAAGACATTAACATAAAACCAGGTACACTGAACCTGACAGAAGAGAAAGAGTGGAATAACCCTGAACTCAGTAGCATAAGAAATGACTTTCTGAAGAGTACATGGGAACGAAAATCAACAATTAATAAATGGAACTTCATGAAACTAAAAGGTTCTGCATGGAAAAGTACACCATATTTTAAACAAAGTGACAGCCTACAGAATGGAAAAAAGATTTTTACAAACTACACATCCATCCCATATAGGACTACTATCCAATACATACATATATACATACATACATACATACATACATACATACATACATACATGTTGCCAAGACTATAGGTTGCTCTTCATAAACTGACAGCAAGGCCCCATTGCTGAAGACAACACCCATAAAACTCACTGACCATGGAAAAGTCAAGCTGTACCTACATAGAGCCTTCACCCCTTTGTCTTTAATACAGGAAGGTGCTGTGCATGCTGCCAAAAGAGAAACATAAATACCAACCCAGACATAAACCCTCTGATCTACAATGGTGTCCTACCTGCAAGATACGCTAGGGCAATGGTGACACAAAGCTTGTGGGAATAACCAACCAATTTCTGATTTGACTTAAAGCCACTCCCTGCGAGGGAATCCATCCCCCACACTGCTTGAGTGATCAATAACCAGAGACAAGATAGCCCAGGAACCTAGGGTAAAATCAAAAAGAAAATAGCAGTAAAATGACTCCTAATAATATTTTACTATACTGATAGATCCGTGCATTGCTCAGCCATCAATGGGAACAAACCACAGTTAGGCATTATGCAGCGGGAGACCTCTGAACACTCAGTCCTAAACAGGATATCTCCATCAAATCCCTCCCCTCAGGGATCGGGGAACCCTGCAGAAGAGGAGACAGAAAGAGTGAAAGAGTCAGAAGGGATGGAGGACACAAAAAAAAGGAAGCCCTCTAAATCAACAGACTTATGAACTCACAGCAACTGAGGCAGCGAGCACAGAGTCTCCACCTGTCTGCACCAGGTAGGTCCTTTGTATAGTCTATTACGGCTTCCAGTTTAATGTGTTTATGGGATTCCTGAGTACGCAAATAAATGAGTCTGTTTCTTGTGCCTTCTCTTATGCTTGTTTCCTTCTGTCTTGTCCAATTCTGATGTTTTAGGCTTTATTTTATCCTACTATATTTTATTAGTATCCCTTAGAAGCCTTTCTGCTTTCTAATGAGAGACAGGGAGTGGATCTGAATGGGAGAGGAAGTGGGGAAGAACTGAGAGGAAGAGAGGGAGGGGAAACTATAATCAGGATATATTATGTGAGAAAAAAATCTATTTTCCATAAAATGAAAAAAAAAAAAGACAGGAGAGAGGGAGGGATGGGCAGACGGAGGGAGGAGATCCAGGAGAGAAGGCTCCTTCCTACTCTCATCAGTCTGTCTTTGCTATCATGCACTGCGCCCACTTTTCCTGACTGTTACGACTTTGGTCGGGTTGCTATTCAACTATTCATTCTACTTTTTTCTCTCACTAACTGCAAGGTTCCTTGGTGATCGCCTTCCTTAATACTCATGTTGACTTTCCCTGCAGCAGTCATCAATCACATATTTTACTGTCATTTTTTCAATGTCTTCCACAAGGACACTTGAGTCTTCAGTCTTCCAATCAGACAAAACTTTCAGAAAAACTGTGCTCATCACCTTTCATGCAAATACTTGAGTTCCTCATAATGTACCAAGCAAAGAGAGAATAAAACAGGAACAAGATGAATTCTCTTTCCTCGTGAAGCTTATATTGTAGTGGGGATGGGAGAAAAATGCACAGTGCTATACAGGGAAATGGGAAACAGTGCCAAAGGAAGTCTGGTAAGCCTGAAGGACAACCATAGGAGGAGGCATCCAGGAGCATACACAGAACATGGAAGGCCATTTTAAGAATTTCAAATTATTTTCCAAGTACAATGAAATTTACCTCCCAAGCGAGCAGTGGACATGTATAACCAAATGCATGTCAGTCTACTAACTTTGGAAGTTAAAAGCAAAGCCAGGCTCTCGTGAGGAGACCTGTTAGTAGCAACAGAGACAAGGATGAGGTGAGATTCAACAAAGGAAACAGAGTGGCAAGGTGGGAAAGGGAAATGTCTCAGACAGTAATTGAAAAAGTGTTTCCAAGAATTAAAAAAAAAGTAGTTTGATGGTGTCAAATGTTCCTGAAGGTCATTTTTGGAGTCTCTAGGAGATTTTAAGTTCCTCCTCACACTTGGCCATCGTGTATGCTGAATCCTGTCTCTGGAGATTATCAGTCTCTCTGAGAACTTTGCTAACTCCCAACTGTTTCCTTCTCTCTCTTTGTCTCTCTCTGTCTCTCTGTCTCTGTCTCTCTCTATATATATATATATACATATATATGTATGTATATGTATATACATATACATGGTTGTTGCTGAAATTTATGGTATTAGAAAAGAACAGAAGGGTGAAATAATAGTTAACTGACTATCATGCCCAAGAACTTCTTTTTCTCTTAGGTCCCAGTCAACTGCTAAAAGCAAAAGGGAAATTTGGTGGGAATTGCCACCTTAAGCAAAAAGGTCATGACTAAGGACAAGCAAAGGGCCTACAGGACACTTCTGAAAAAGAAGCTGAGACGTCTAAGAACAGACTCACATCTTCAACACCAGTCTTGTCCTAGTGAACTGATGGGCTGGACAACCAAACACACTTCCCGGCTCTCTTGTAGTCAAGGTCTGGATTGTTCCACACCATTATAGATATGAGCCATAAAATGTAAATCTGTTTGCTCTATCAAAGAATAAAACTGAACTAAGTGGGGAAAGGAGTAATGTGCAGCCTACCCACCTTGGCTTCAGGCACAGGAGATGAGGTAGTATATTTCTGGGACCAGGCACCACCAGCAATAGCAGTAGCTTTAGAAGCAGCCAGATTCAAGACTGGGAAGAACTTTGGTGGGTCCTAGAGGTTTTCAAGACCCCACAATAATTTATCCAAAGCAGAGAAGGTAAGGAACTCATGTTAAGACAACAAGTGTGCATGACAGAGTTATTCAAAACACAGTGCAAGTTCCAGATGACCTTTGGAGTACAGGCCAAGTATAGATGAGAGAGAGAGAGTAGAAGGAGGGAGGGAGGGAGGGAGGGAGGGAGGGAGGGAGGGAGGGAGGGAGGGAGGGAGGGAGGGAGGGAAGAAACAAAGGAAGGAAGCCACCAAACAAGAAACCAGAGGCAATGAAAGACATGGAAGGGACCAACTAAAGAAAGGGAAGGCAAGGAGAGAAAAAACATTCCCCAACTTCATTACTGAAACTCTCTTGCCCTCGTTAAACAGTAGCCTACAGGTAGGGAATGAGAACATCATATGCCACAACTATATGTGCTCCAGATACCAACGGACTTCCTAGAAAGTGTGAAACACTACAGATATGCACAAGTCTGAAAGCCTTGCAGTACTTTTGTTAAGAACCTGCTAAGTCAGCTCTATGCATCACGACCTTCATTAGGAATCAGGTCCCCAAGGCAACAAGGCCACAGGAAGCAACCTGGCTTCCAATCTCTCAAACAAGAGCTCTGAATTCATTCATGGACAGCATACCTATGAGAATACCAAAGTCAAATGCACTGCCTGGAGTTGAAAACTCTTTGCTTCTCAGCACAACCCTTTTAAAAGGTTAGGTTCCACTGTCGGCAAAAGGCAAGAGCGCTTTTCTGGACAGTGAAACCCATTCCCCAAGCTGTGCCATCAGCTCCAATCAGTAGTAATGTCAGCCACAGCAAACTGAGTAGCTGTTCAACTTAATGTGTTAATATTATTTAGGCACCTTCAATAATGTAATGCGAATCACATTAAAAGCTTGACAGATTTACCAGAAATACTTGGTGTATCTATTCCTGCAGGGAGGAAAAGTTACTGGGAAATAGCAGCACCTTCCTGGCTGAATGTCAGAACCTTTAAAAGCATCACTGTCCCCTACAGCGCATTATGACATTCCTAGAAACTGCTTCGGTTTCTACCAATTTTAATTGAATTATGAAATTCAGAGTCTTTCTAGGGCTTGGAAATATAATAATTTTAAAATAAATGATGGGCCATTTACATTCACTACAAATGAGAATAGAAAATTGTTTTTGCCAAGCAGATAACAGATTCCATTATCACTTCTTTATAATTACTCTGACTTAACTTTATTAGAAATTAGAAGGGAGCAATTTTGAAGTTCTTGAATCCTATTTAACTATATCCTTTTCACCTACAAAACAGGAATTACCAACATGAGCTATACTGCTAGAAGAGCGAGAATAATGTGAGAACACTTTCCAGCCCTGACATTAAAGGATGGAACCCTGCTGAGGTTTGTTTGTACAACGTTAGTCACACCTGTCAGTGAACCATGGCCTGGACATTAACTACCCAGGAAAGGGGGAGGGGGTTAAACTATGATTCAACCATAAAGAAAAATTTTTAATTTTCTGTAAGTGACCAAAAATAAGTCAGACAAATTTTAAAATCTTCCTTATTAATTAGTGCCATTCACAAACCACAGACACTGAGGTTGACGAGACGGCTCAATAAGACTACTTGCTCTGCAAGCATGACATCCCCAGGCTAAATCCACAGCATCCATGGAAAAGCCAGGTATGGTCACAGGACTCTGTAACTCCAGTAATACCAGTTGTAAACAGGTAGATCTTGGGAGCTCACTGGTCAACCAACCTGAATAAATGGTGGTTTTTCAGGTTCAATGTGAAGAAAGCCCACTTTAAGGGAATAAGGCAGAGTATAGAAAAATACACCCTCATCAGACCTCCTATGCCTATACCCACAAATACATAAACACATGTGAGCGCGTGCACATGCACACACAGACACACACACACTTTTTCAATTATAAACATTAACTTTTAAGACAGTTGGATAAAGCATTTTTCAAGCTACAACATTGTTTTCATTATGTTCTTATCAGAGAGAATTTTAAAGCTACTCAAGACAGCATGAGAAAGTGATATTCAAAAGTTGCAATGGTAGATAAATTGATTTTTAGTATCTATAAAATAAGCAAAAATAAATGTCTTACCATAAATATGGAAATCTATTTTACAAGATTAGACTTTGCAAAAAAAAAAGCTACATTTTTATATCAAAATACCTTTTAAAAGTACTTCCAAGTAAAATGTCTGCAAGGCAACATGTAAATGAGATGTAAACCTAGTCAGGAAGACTCAGTTTCAGTAAGTATATTTATTCTTTGAAAGTGTGCTTAAATATGAACCAGAAGCACAAAACAAAAGAGAAACAAAGTAAACACTGTCAAAATTTAAAACCCTGATGCTTCAAACAGCACCAACATGATCACCCATTCTGGGTAAATGGCACAGTTGGCAAAGTGCTATGTAACAATAAGGACTTAAATTCAATCCCCAGAACCCAAGTTTAAAAGCTAGGTATGGCTGCACAACTGTAATCTCAGTTGGGTATGGAGAGATGATGGATCTCTGGACCTTGCCGGTGTAGGAGGGTCTTCTGTCTATGTGTTACTTTCATTGGTTAAATAAAGAAGCTGCCTTGGTCTTTTAATAGGCCAGCCCTTAGGTGGGTGGAGTAGACAAAACAGAATTCTGGGAGGAAAAAGGCAGTGTGGCAGATGCAATGCATCATAGAAGGAAAGAAGAGGATACTGCATGTTCTTCTTGAACATCCACTAGTGAGTTATGGCATATAAACACACACACACACACACATGCACATGAGCACCATGGGGAGGGGAATATGAAGGATGATACACAGAAACTAACATTTCAGAATTTAAATTACTATTATTGATAAAATACGAATTAATTTAAATAAAGAAAGTAATGTTGATTATACTACTCAGATAATGCCTAGCAGAAGGAAAGGATGAATGGCATTTGTAAACACAGTAAAAATAAACACCAATGAGATCTCTCATTTGGACAACTCAGTATTACTGACATACTGAAGTATATGCATACATTATTTCTATGCTGTAAATCTTTTTTTTTTTTTTTTTTTTTTTTTTTTTTGGTTTTTCGAGACAGGATTTCTCTGTGGTTTTGGAGCCTGTCCTGGAACTAGCTCTTGGAGACCAGGCTGGTCTCGAATTCACAGAGATCCGCCTGCCTCTGCCTCCCAAGTGCTGAGATTAAAGGCGTGCGCCACCACCGCCCAGCTCTATGCTGTAAATCTACATTTTGAATTTCCCTACAAAAAAATTCAACGATACAAATAATCATTTCTGATAGTTACAAGCAAACAACCTAAAAACCAATGAGTTGGAAAACAGGGTGCAAATGTTACAATACATATGGAATACTACACAGTCACTTAAAAGTGATGATCTCTGTGCAAGTTAAAGATCTCCAAGATGCAAAAGTAAAAAGATCCACAACAAAACAGCATATGATCTTATCTGTATGCTCTTTAGAAAACATACTGACATATAAATAAATTTCCTGAGACAACATTAACACTAGTTTCCTTCGGTTAAAAGATTGAAGAACACTTTTACATAATAATTCTGCTGTTGAGTTTTTAATCTAGTAAGTTTCCATTGATATATATTTTTTAAAACCGTGCTGGCTTCCTTTCTATGAAGTCTGGGTCTTACTCTACAAACAAAAGCAACCTAGACCCCTCTCAACACGCTATTACCATGATCTAAAATGAAATCACCCTCATCATTTACAAGCAACTTCAATATATGGCTAAAAGCATATTCTAAGAGCTCATAAATGTAGACCTTAAAAGAGGCCTAATACTGTTTTATGAAGCATTACTTCATTTCAAATAACTCAAAATAACACTATAATGCACCAATCAGATTGGATAAAATAAAAGTATTTTTTGAATATCATTTATTTTGCTTCTGGAAGATGTCTCTTTGTTCAAGTTATAATAATTGAAGCAAACATTTCAATGTACTTCCCAATTATATTTTTAAGACAAAATTTCACTCTGCAGCACAGGCTGACCTTGAACTTACAGGAGTACTCAGAACCCAGTCTCCCACATGCTGGAATTACAGGTCTGAGCCACCACACCCAGATATTTACAATGATTCTTAGAAGTAAACTTAAGCATGTACAGAATAAGAATACCATGCAAGCAATGTGTTATTTTTAGGAAGTCCTATTCTGAATATGCTTTACATAATAATCTCATTTTCACAGCCTCTAAGGGGACAGCAAAAGTATTATCATTCTCATTTTACATGTGCATAGTGATCAGGCACCAGAATACACCATGTACCACTCGGCATGAAAACAACAGCTATAGGTACAAACACCCTTTGGGCCAGAAGTGTTCAGAACTCAGATGACTCTGGGCTTTAGAAGAGTAATTACAGCACTACATAATGCCCTCTCGGGTATGGAAAGCATACCCAAAACAAACGCATTTCTATTTCTGCAAAGAAATATATAAATATTAACAACAACAAGCGGGGTAAATAAAGGTCTATCTACTCAGGTCAAGCTCTGCCTCCAAAGGAGTGATAAAACTTGGTATGAGGACCTTTTATAACTACTATTACTTTGAAACTATGGACATTGGGTTCTGGGCCTACAGACGTTATCTGTCTACTGAAAACCATTTTTTAAAATTACTCAAAAGTCCTTTTCTATCTCAAAAGTCAAAACCCTTTTTTGGCAAAATGGGTATGGGGTCCAAACATGCCAAGCTTGACACAGGCTTCCTGGAAAGCCAAAAGCACCACTCCCATCACAAACGAAGCCCTTCCTTTGCTCGGCCATATCAAGCACCACTGGCAAGTAGAGACGACTCAGAGGACTCAGAGGAAATAAAGTTAGTACTACTTGACTGGCAGCTTCTTCCTTGCTCTCCCCTGCCATCCTGCATCATCAGGCAGCTAAGGCTAGTCATCATCAGCACTTCCCTCATCCTGTATTCTCTAAGCAAAAGGTCCCACCTGCCTTCCTTAACCATCCTCCTTCTGCTGGTCAGTCTTCTGTGCATGCTCATTTGTCTCTGTCCTAAAATGTCATGCCAAGACCAAGTGCAGCTGCCTTATCTGAACAACACAAAGCCTGGTTACTTTCCTAGAAAGGAACATTATCTTCTCATCTAATAGCTTACACCTATTAAACTCTAGCACTAAGCCGCACTAATGCAATTGATATAAGCCCAGAGAAAGAAAATCAATTAACTCACTATTAAATTAAAATATATAACCGTTTTGTGCCCACTAGTACATTAAAAGCTACTCACTCCCAGCAATAAACAGTTGAATGTAAATAAAAACAAGATATCATGGATTAAATGGTAGTATGTCTAAAAAAATGCCTACAAAATGGGAGAAAGAGAACTAGGTGAGATGAAGATGAAAGAAATCAAGAAAGGAAGGAAGGAAGGAAGGAAGGAAGGAAGGAAGGAAGGAAGGAAGGAAGGAAGGAAGGAAGGAAGGACAGAAGGAAGGAAGGACAGAAGGAAGGAAGGACAGAAGGAAGGAAGGACAGAAGGAAGGAAGGACAGAAGGAAGGACAGAAGGAAGGAAGGACAGAAGGAAGGACAGAAGGAAGGACAGAAGGAAGGACAGAAGGAAGGAAGGAAGGAAGGAAGGAAGGAAGGAAGGAAGGAAGGAAGGAAGGAAGGAAGGAAGGACGGACAGAAGGAAGGAAGGACAGAAGGAAGGAAGGACAGAAGGAAGGAAGGACAGAAGGAAGGAAGGACAGAAGGAAGGAAGGACAGAAGGAAGGAAGGACAGAAGGAAGGAAGGACAGAAGGAAGGAACAAAGGAAGGAAGAAACGAAGGAAGGAAGGAGCGAGCAAAGAAAAAATCAGTAGTGACTTGAAAATTACTCTAAAGTCCACACATTACCATTGCTTGCTGTGATGGTTAGCTTTAGCTTTAACTGTCAACTTGAAACACCCTAAAATCACCCGTGAAAAGAGTCACAATGAGGGACTATATACATGGGGTTGGCCTGTGAGTATGCCTGTGGGGGACTGATGTGGAAAGGAGCAGCCCACTGTGGGTGGCACCATTTTCTAGGTAGGGGTTCCTGAACTATATGAAAGAAATAGCTGAGAAAAAAAAGGACAATAAACATGCATTTCTCTCTGCTCTTGACTGGGACCAACTATCTGAGGTTTCTTCTTGACTGCCTCACAATGATAGACATTAACCTGGAGCTGTGAACTAAAATAAGTTTCTTTCTCTCCTAAGTCGGTTTGTGTCAAAATTTGATAACAACAGAAATGAATTAGGAAATTCGTGCTTACTTTTTTTGTGTGATTAAAAAGTGAAAGCTGTAAAAAAATGAATGGAGAAAGGATGGGGGAATATTCCCACTCTTTTGTATATTTATGACTTACAATAAGTTTTAAAATCCATCAAAGCAGCCTTGACAAGAATGTACAGAAATAAGAACCACCACAACCAGAGAAGTCGGGATTTGACCTGACTGGGGTGACAAGGGAATGAAGGAAGGAAAGACAAACACACACAAACACCACACACACACACACACACACACACACACACACACGAGAGGGGGAAGGGAGAGAGAGAAGCTAGAATCAAGTAGTCTATTCTCACTCTGAAGGAGCACACCTACCATGCAGCAACTGGGAACCTCAGTGTGTTATGTGCAGCACAAGGGGAAGTGTTGAGTACTCTCTGGTAGGAGGTCTCTGTAAAAGAGCAGTCTCAGGCCATAAACTTCCCAGAAGAGGAAGTTGTAATGGCTGGTGTTTGTACACACTGCCAACATTCAAACTTGGACCTAGAGGAGGGCCTTGCCAATTCTGAGCCTGGCCAGGACATGTACAGCTTTGCCATTCCCAAGGATCTGAGTCATGGTTCCTTGACATGTCAACATATTCACTCAGGACTTTCTTAGCTCCATACAGGAGACTTGATGTAAACATAGGTTAACCCTATTTTTCTAAAGGACAATTGTGATACAGAAGAATATGAACACACACTATGACCAAGCAATCCTAATGCAAGGTATTTAACGTAACTAAGGTGCTATCAGTCAGACAGAAGAAGATGGGTATATTTAACTATATTCATCAATCATGATTTATAACAGAAAACTATAGCAACTTCAGTGCCTAGTAACATCTAAGTAAACAAAACTCACAGTGCAAGAGCATTCACACATTCGAAATTATGCCTAACTATGGAATTGAAAACTGATATTGTTGAATGAGCAATTACAAACAGCATACAATTTCATTCAACTTCATTAGTGAGATACATGTGTTAGGTATGGTGTGTGTGTGTGATCTGTCACGTACATGGTCACATGTGTGTATGTACATTTTGAGACCAGAGCACTGGGCATCTTCCTCAATCACTCTCCACTTCACAATTTTAAGACAGGGTCTCTCACTGAACTTGAAGTTCACCAATTAGATGAGTTGCCTGTCCAGCAAGTCCCAGGATCCTCATGTCTCCACCTCTCCTGCATACCCACCATGCCCTGTCTGGGTACGGGCAAATCCATCCTCAGGTTCTTATTCTTGTACAGCCAGCACTTTACTAAATGAGCTATCTTCCCAGTCATTTTGTGTGTGTGTGTGTACAGAGACATAGACAGACTTCTAGACATATTTACCAAAATGTATCAACGGCTTTCTTCAAATGCTTCATTTTTCTTTCTTTAGCTGTTTTTGCATTCTCTTCTATTTCCAGCGAACAAACATCATAAAGCCTAAGCCACTGAGAAACAAAATACCAACCATTTGACTCAAGTTAGTTTAATGTCTTCACACATCTACATGTAATTTTGTTCTTTTACTTGTAATTTCTTTCCCCCCTTGATAGGGCATCCTTGATAGAAACAAGTACACTAAACTGCCCCGGGCTCTCATCAGGAGCACAATGGATTCACACAGATTAGTCATGTTTCCTAAAGTCCTATGACTTTTAATGGCTAACAATCCAGAACATTTTCCTGCTCAAGAAAAAAGATCATTTGAGCAAAATGTCAGAAATTCAAAGGCCTAAAGACCATTTACACACTTTTTTTAAACAAATTCATGGAATTATTTAGCAAATCTTCTACATTTTAGACAGATGCATAAAGTTATAATATTTGGCAATGTTAATAATTTTATACAAGAAGGTAGTTTATTTTGTTGATATACCCTTTTAATCTTTTAGACAGTTCTATAATGGAAATTATTTTTAATATTCTATTGTCTATAATTAAAATCATCATTTTGGTCCCTGGAAACTGGGATTATACAAGAACTTCTCCAAAAGCTTATTATAAAAAGAATTTTAAATACAATGCTAAACTTCTTTAAATTATACATATTTTTATTCCTAAGTTGGTATTATTTGAATATATTGAGATATTAAGTAAAATTTCTGTGTCAGTTATAAATACAAACAATGCATGAGGTTGAAGGCATCTGGAGAAATAGGTTAAAAGCTACATTTGGGGCTGGAACAATGCCTCAGTGGTTAAGAGCCTGTATTGCTCTTGCAAAAAAAGGACACAATTTTGACTCCCAGTACCCATATTGGGCAGCTCACAACCACCTGTGACTCCACTTTTAGGAGATCTGGCATCTCTGACTCTGTAAACTACATTCAAAGCACATACTCACACAGAGACATACACATATACACAATTTAAAAAGATAAATTATTTTTTTAAAAGATGCTACATGTACAGTTTGGGATATTGTGTGTAATAACTTAGGAGTGATGCAATATGTGCAGTTAGAAACAGGTTACTAATGCTCATAAACCTTGCCGGTCGGTGGTGGCGCACGCCATTAATCCCAGCACTCGGGAGGCAGAGGCAGGTGGATCTCTGTGAGTTCGAGGCCAGCCTGGTCTACAAGAGCTAGTTCCGGGACAGGCACCAAAGCTACAGAGAAACCCTGTCTCGAAAAACCAAAACAAACAAACAAACAAACAAACAAACAAAAAAACTTAGTGTGCCCAACCTATAAGATACAGAACATGGCTGTAAGCACCACTTTTCTCCTGTGGAGAGTGACAGAATTTGTGAGACCCAAGTGCCTCAGCAGGTGATAGTACAGAGAACATTAAGGGGTTGTCCTTATGCAAAGGCCATGACCTTTGAAAACAGTGAAGACAGAGGCACTTCCAGAGACATGTGAGCACCCTGGGTCCCAGGACTAAATGCAGTTTATTAAAGCTTGTCCTCTGGTTAAAAAAGAAGAAAGTTCAAACAGGACATCGCTTCGTTCCCCTCCGTGAAAACAGAAGATTAAACCCGAGAAAAGGGCTGTTTAACCATAAGAACTTTCAAACACATCAATTCTAAATCTCGCCTTTATTTCTTTCTTCCTTGGTACAGGCTTAATAAAGTTATTGGAGAAAAACTAGAAATACTGATCATAAAAATAAAATATAAAAACCAGCAGCCACCTCAAATAGGCCTCATTAGGATGACTTTTCTAAAAGGGCTTTTTGGTTTCTATTTTAGCAGTAAAGGGAAGAGTCTACTATTGCGATGAGTGCAGAGCCTGTTTTATAACTAAAAGTTACAGTCATCCAGGGGGAGTTTATTTCATATTACTGAGGCGGCATCCAGCCCCATACCACCTTTGATCAAGAGGCCTCTCTCAGCAGCACACAAGCTTCTGAGCTACCCCCTATCCATTCTGATCCCCTGCTCCAAAACAGCCTAAGGATTAGCTTTTTGGATCTACTTCTCAAATAAAAGATTTTTAAAAGTAGTGAAAAGGGGATTAAATAGGCTGAAAATTCAAATTAATAGGTGAGTAAAACACAGCTTTCTCAAAGCTGTGTGGTAGGCAGTCTTATAAGGTGCTGGTACGTGATCTAGAGTTTTTATTTGGTTATTAGCTATGCATCTATCACTACAAAATTTACCAAGTGATATTATTTGTGTCCTTTTCACTACAATTTTAATAAAAAAAAGCTTACTTTTTTTAATTCTTATAAACCAAACAATCTACTTAATGACTTCAAGTGCAAAGAGAGGACAAGACAGAAGAAAAAAAGGCAATCTTAACCTAACCCTGAAATGTGAGGGAGAAGCTAAACAGGAACCATGAGCCCCCTGGAATCATGCTCTCCAGGCTTTGATGACAGACAAAAGCCTATGTCCATTCTCTTGTCTCAAGTGACATCACATGAGATAGATACATCATGTGACATGATTCTTGTCATATACAGTAGCGTATATAACACTAGGAAGGTTGATTAATTCTAAAGAGGTCATATAGACCCCGTGTGATGGTTACTCTTCACTCTCTACTTGGATTAAGACTCAGCTAGGAGACACACTTTTGGGGGCATGTGTGGGGTTATGGGCAGAGAGGGTTAAGTGGGGGAAGGGCCCACTCTGACAGCAGAACAGCATCCCTGGCTGGATTTCTAGATTAAATGAAAACAGGAAAGGGGGAAAGTAATCCGGGCACTACCTTTCACCTTTCTGACTGTCCGTAGAAGGTGATGCCACGCCTAGATCTGCTATTTCCACTGCCTTCCCAGCCACGATGGGCTGGTTCCCCTCTTAAACCCCCAGCCAAAATAAAGCCTCCTTGTCTCAAGTTGCTTTTGTTGGGTATTTGTTACAGCAAAGAGAAAAATGAGCGATATCCCGTCAAAGAAGGAGATGGGTAACTGGCATAGCCTTCCACTGCCCCAACAGCACAGCACTAAGCTGCAAGTGCTGCAATAGGCAGATCCCAAACTGCTCCATTTCAGACTAGAAATTGTGACTATGATGCCATCCCATCCCTGTGTTTCATAGTGAGAAGGGCCGGAAAAACAAAAGGTGTATCCTGTTGGGCCTGCTCTAGACCTTTTAGGAAATGACCTTCTCCATCCTAAGACAGAAGTCAGAAATACTCAGTACAAGCAGGACCTGGCCCTGCAATGCTAGGTTGAAGATGGAGGAGCTACATGTGGCCTCAAGAAACAGGGTGGTCCCTGTTAAGAGCCAGAAGAGAAATGGCAACCTCAGCCTTACAACCACTAAGAATGGAACATAACCAGTAATAGGAATGAGCATGGAAATGGGTTTCTCCCTGAACTTGCAAGTCTTTTACAATCTACCTCACCACTGACCAATAACACTAAGCACATAACATTCTTTCCATCTTTTACAGCAAACTATAGAAATTTAAGAAGTGTCAGTAGAAATGGTGATTAAAAAATGAAGAGAATCATATAGTATACTTGTGCATACATTCAACAAACATTCAGAGATACGGCAATGAACACCATGATCCTGTCGCCTAAAGTTCACAACCTGTGTTGAGGAAAGTACAAAAACAGGGAAAAGCCCAGCACTGTGGGAGCCAGACAACTCTTGTTATAGACAGCACAGAAACAAGCAAAGGCTGCCAGGAGGCCATGGTGTCTGAAATTTGCCTTGGCTGGACATGGAATTAGGGGAGAGTGTGATGAAGTGGCAGCATTTGGAGTTAAATGACCTTCAAAGAAATGTTAAAGACAACATGATTGGTAAGGAGAAAGCAAGGAGTGAAGGAGGGGAACTACTAGAAAGCTAGCATTCTGGGAGTACCCAGGGAAATCTGGGAGGACCATGCAAAGCGGGAAACTAGCTCAGCATATGAAGATCCTGGAGCACTACAGTAGGAGTCATCATAGACAAATGGTGGAGAGGCGGTACTAAGGTACAGTGCAATGATCAGACTCAAGCCTGGGACAAAAAGATGCCTTTGAATGCCTGTGTAAGGAATGACAGCTGACAAAGATGAGATGACATGGGGGAAAAGGTTAGAGATGAAACCTGGGAAATATTTAGACTTAAGACTTTAAAGGGAAGAGGAGAAATACGCATAAAACAAAACATGAAGTCACCTAAACTCAGATGTTAGTGATCGAGCTTTCAGGAAAGAGTGGGCTCTAAGAAAGACAACCTCTGATCTCAAGAAGCATAGTGCATACAGGAGGATTTGTGAATCTTTACAATGCAAGAGAGAAGTTCCTGAGTACTAGTACACAGTTTCGGGAAGCATTAGAACATGGTAAATACTGTACCCAGATGAACCAGGGACCTGTGAAAGAGAATGTACCTGCATTAATACTCCAGCAGTGGAAGTGTGTAAATAAAGGCAAGAGAAAAAAAAGAATAAGAGGAAGTGGTAGCCAGGAAGTTATTGGAGTTCACATTATGTAAGTCACTCTTTGTAACTACTGCCACTGTAGACAGAAGTAGGGTGTGAGAAAGAGGTAACACAAGACACAGAAGGCTGTGGCAGGAGAGGGCCACCATTCCCTAGTGTGCTGCAGATCTTTCTCAGCTCTGCTATGAGCAAGAATCTAACCCACAATGATAGTCCACCTCGATGCTTAGGTTTTTTTTTTTAGCTAAAGATAATACAGTGTGTAGAGATAAACGTGTTGGGTGCAGCATATACCTCTTGTATTTGCCATTGCATACTCTGGGGTTTTAAAGACGTGAGTGCCAGGATCAAAGGCAACCTGTGCTCTATATGACCAATCTTTGCAAGAATAAAGAAATTATATAAGGCAGTAATAGTAGTAAAGAAAAAAACTAACAGAGTATCTTTTGAAGATGTAATGTTTAAAAGACTCCAGGAGTTTGAGGCAACAGTAGTACTTCCATAAACTCATCCTAGGACAGCACTAGCACAGGCATTAAAATACCAGCATGTGGGACTACTCTATGAAACAAGGAGACCAGAGGCAGCCCACGCAAGAGCATCCACTCAGTGAGACACTATGGGCAAAGAGAGAGAGACTGAGGCAGAAGAAAAAAAGAATAGGAATCTCCACATGCTAATATGGAATTTCCATACTGTACTGTTATCTTTGGGGAAAAAATTACAGAAACATGGTGTATAAAATAAATGCTATCTTCTATGTAAAACTGGAGGAAATAAAGCACCCAAGCATGCAAGTGAATACAGAAAGAATAAGCAAGAAATTGCTAACAGAATAGGAGAAAATATTTACATAATGGCTTAGTACCCACAGTATATAAAGGACTCCTGTGATCCAACAAAAACAACACAATTTTAAAATAGGCAAATAAGTTGAACAGACATTCTTCCAAGTGGCCAACAATCATATAAAAATGCTCCAAATCATTAATCACTGTGGAAATGCATCAAAATCACAGTAAGATGCCACTTCATATCTACTAGAATGAATAATGTAAAAAGGAAAACACATTTTGTCAAGGATATGGAGAAACTATGATTCTTGTCCATTGCTAGTAATACTATAAGACTATCCAAGTCATTGTAGAAGACAGTCTGGCAACTACTAAAAGAGTTAAACATAGGACTGGGGAGATGATTCAATACATAAAACACTTGTCCCACAAGTGTGAGGGCCTGGGTTCAGATCTCAAGAAGTCACAGGAAGCTAGAAGCAGTAGCATCCTACAGCAAGATGGGAGGGAAAGACAAAAGAATCCCTGGAAGCTCACACACCACCTCATCTGATTTATGCAGCTGCAAACAACAGAAACCCTGTCTCAAACAAGGTGGAAGGCAAGGACTGGTGCCGAAGATTGTCCTCTGAGCTCCATACTCATTCTGTGGCAAGTACATGTACTCACACATACGAACATGAGCGTACAAACACAAGCACATACATCATAATCTGAAAAGATTGTGTTTTAATATGTATTTATTTCTATTTTCTGTGTATGGGTGTTTGCTTGCATGTATGTCTGTACACGACATGTACCACTGACCTCATTAGCCTGAAGAGGGCATTAGATTCCCTAGAGCTGGAGTTAAGGATGATTGTGAACCACCATGTGGGTGCTGGGAACTGAACCCAGGTCCGCTGCAAGAGCAACAAACACTCATAATTGCTGAGCCATCTCTCCAGCTCCCAGAAAATATTTTTTATACTTAAAAATGGAATTATGACCCCAAATTCCAATCCCAGGAGTCTAAAAAAAAGAATAAAACGCATATTCCAGCAAATATATCAGCATGCACATTAACATTATTCATAATGACCAAAGGGCAGAGACAATGCCAAAGCTCATCAACAGATCAATAACAGGTACAGGACATCTACACAATGCAATGCTGAGCCATAAACAGAAATGAAGTACTGACATGTACAATATGGACAAACTCTGAAACAGGATGCCCACTGAAAAGAGCCAACAAAAAAAGGCCTGACATTAAATTGCTTCATTTACATTAACTATCCAAAATAGGAAACTCCGCACGAACAATGCCAATTGGTGGTCGCTAAGAGTTGGAGAAAGTAGAATAAGGAAAGGTTGTTTAATGGGCATGAGGGCTTGGGAGCTGAATAAAAGTGGTTACTGCGTAATACTCAGAGAATATCTAATGCTACTAAAGTGTTCATTCCAAAAATAGCTAATTTTATATTATATGAGTCAAACTTCAATATGTCTGTCTGTCTCTGTCTCTCTCTGTCTCCGTCTCTGTGTGTGTGTAGATGCATAAGCATGTGAAAGACAGAGGACCACATTGGGTGTGTTTCTCAATCACTCTCCAGTTTATTTTTGAGGGACGGTTTCCCACTGATCCTATTTTGGCTAGACTGGAGAGCCAGCAAGCTCTAGTGATCCACCTGCTTCTCCAACATTGGGGTTACATACATGTGCTCCCTTGCTCAGATTTTATGTGGGTCCTGGAAAATGGAACCAGAATCCTCAAACTCATGCAGGAATCACTTCATAAACTGAGCCATCCCTCAGGCCATCCCTCAGCCCCTGAATCTCTGGTTTAAGTTTCTTTCTTTTTTTTTTTTCTCTTGTTGCAACATGAAAAATGTTTCCTTGCAAAGTAACTTCAGATACTGTAAGATGTAACTGGAACTGTTCGGGGAAAGGAAAAGGCAGCTTCATATAAATCATTATACTGACCTAGTATCAGCTACGCAGTTCTGAATCACATGCCTTGGGTTCAGTCTCCAGAGCCAGTGACACAGCTCCACTCTGAGCAGCCACCAAGGATGTATCATCAGTGCCGTACTCTTAAGAAATTCGGTACATTCTGAAGAAATCAACTCAAATTAAATGACCCAGAAAAATCAAAGAGGACTTTGTAAATCATTTTCACTTTGATTGTGAGGCTTCCACACATTCAGAAAGTACCGCAGTATTTATCATCTGTGTCAAGAATTTGGGAGGGCTTTTATAGCTTTTGTTTTCTTTTCTTTCTAAGACTTTCAGTTTCAAAAAGGTATTTTCTTTCATGCATGGTTAAAACTTAATTTTCATGCCAAGAGCCTTTCGTTGATGAGCCCTGAAACTGTCTTAAGATTTGAGGACTACAGTATGATATCCCCACATTGGCACAAAGTCAGAGTTCAGAAGATGGAATACAGACATTTCAAGATTTCCATTAACTGTGTTGGTCAGAGTCTACAGGTGACGTTCAAGTTTAGCAAGATTTAAGACTGCTTGCTCTCAGCTAACTTTTCTGAAAGCCACACTCTATCTGACAGTATACTAATACCTTTAATTCCTAAGAACCAAAGTCAGTATTTTCTTAATTGTGGGTAAGCTTAGCTCTATAGATAAATTTGCTCTTGTTATATAAGTAGCAAAAGATACATGACAAGTCTTATTCTCTTTTTTAACAAGATGAGTAGTGAGCAAATTCTATACTTCAAATAGGACTTAGTCTAGGATAACCACAATTAATACTTAAACAGAGCAGATGCTTAGAATATATAAGACCCCAGACTCTAACCTAGAAAGACCATGAACTCGCATCACGGTTGGATTTGGTTTGATTTCTAATGACTTATTTGTGAAGAACAAAGGCTAGTGAAAATGCTTCCTCTATCTTTAGGGTTTCTGCAGATGAACCAAGGGAAAAATCAATATTTAATAAGGTAGTTTTTGAAAGAATGAACTTTGACTCAGAAATGCATAAATTGGAATACTAAGCAGTAATTTACAGTAACATGACCTCTTCTTCTATATAATATAAAAACACACTTTCATTTTGCTTATAGCAACTCTCTCCACAGAGTTCAAGGTATGTACAAACTGAGAACTCAAGAAGGGACAGGGTGAAATCACAATATAGTGGTGACACACTCCTTTTAATCCCTGCATTCAGAGACAAAGGCTGATCTACATAGCAAGCTCCAGGCTAACTACAGCTACATAGTGAGACCCTGTCTCAAAATGCATGCATGTGTGTGCGTGCGTGCACACACACACACACACACAGTGTAAGTAAGAATTAAAGGAAGCTGTAGCTATAAAGAAGAAAGGGATCTGAAAACTGGAATTGAATCTACAGATGGCTGACACTTGTACCCAAGTGTGAGGGAGGAAAGACAGGGATACATGCACAAGGCAGCCCTGGGACTCACTTATTAAAACAGAAAGGGGGAGGAAGCTAACCAGGATAGGCTCTTTCAAAGGACTGAAAACTGACTGCCACTCCTCACCATCAACACCAGTTCTAGGCAATCCTGTTAGTCGGGTAAATTCACTTTCTTTCAAAAAGCAGTAAAATATAGTCTAGTTTTCATTTTAAGTACTCAAATTTTCAGAAAGAAAAAAAAAGACAAAAAAGGCCAATGGATGAGGAAAGCAAATCCTTAATATTGAAGAAGGAGCAGTTACAACAGCCAAGAGATCCTCAAACAAAATATTCCAGAAATGTTTCAAACACTACATTCTACTTCCTTCACTGACTGCAGCTTCAGAAAAGGAATCTGAGTTGGCAGTAAGCAGAGCAGGAACATGCAGGTGGGCCACTGCTAGATAACCTTGAGAGAGGGAGACAGATCCATCCTCATCAGAGCAGCATGCAACAACAAACGGAAAACCGACCATCAAACAGTACGTGCATGTATCCAACAGGATGTGAGCCCACCAGACAAGAAGCCGGAGGGCTAGCACTCACCAGGAGTACTGCTGTGCTGTGCACACCAGTCTGGCCATGCCATAGCAGCAGAGAGTATGGAGGGGTCACACTGACACCCTCCCAGGCATTCTACCTCTCACAATCTCAACACGGTTCTGGGTGTACCAGTCCTGACCCCAATAAACATGACAGCCTTGCAAGCCCCCATCAAGTGGCTCGGAGAAAGGGTAGACACGTCTTACAGCTAGACACTTGCACAGGAACATCGGAGCAGCCCTCTCATTTACACATCACACTCTTCGTATTTCACACACACACACACACATACCACACCCAGAACACCATCCCACTGCCAGAGTCCTCACACTTACATTAATTTAACAGTGGGGTTGGCCTGTTCCCCATTCCCACCCACAGACCCTCTCCCTCCTAGCTATCCCCCAGGAAATGGACTTCTTAGGCCTCAGGCCCACAGTGGTAAGGAACGTCTGTGACATCTCAGGCTACATTCATCACTCTCTGCCAGCTGTCTGCTCCTGACTTCAGTTCTGTCCCTGCTGAAATCACAATCACAAGAAGGATCATCCTGTCTGGTGACTTAAATTAAATTTGGCTGCAATATTAACTGACTCTGGAGGACCAGCTACAGAAACATTCCTGCTCTGCTGAGTTTCCATACTAAGCCACAAACAATGCCTTGATTAATAAGACAGCAAGGGGGATACGATAGGTCAGTGAGGCCATCAACAAGAGGAGAAAATGTGCAGCACGTGTTGGGAGAGGGGAAGAATATTAGCACAAACAACGGAACAGGCAAGGTATATAAGAGGGTGACAAAACAGGTGACAGGCAACTCACACGCCTGCTGTGCACTTCATTTCAGTTGAGGAAGGAGAAACACATTAGGGACTCATTTGATCTGATAAATGGATGAGCACAATAATCACTGTGATTTATTAAGCAGGACACCACACTAAGTGTTCTACATGCATTATCTCTTCTAATCCTTACAAAAACCTCGGGAGAGATTAACTTTGTTTTTTTTAAATGACCTCTAAAAGCAAGTTACAGTGCTCACCCAAGGTCACACAGATCATAAATGGCAGGAGCAATGATAGGTCACAATGACAAGACACATCATCAGACAGCTTTGAACTACTGATAGTATGTGTGCGTGTACATGTGGAGATCAGAGGTAAGCTTCAGGGTCATTCCTCAAAACATTTTTGTTTGGTTGGTTTGTGTTGTTGGGCTTGGGGGGGTTGTTGTTGTTGTTTGTTTTGATTTTGTTTTTCTTTTGAGACAGGGTTTCTCTGTGTGTAGCTCTGACCAGGCTGGCCTCGAACCCATAGAGTGCTGCCTGTCTCTAAATATGGAGTGCTGGAATTAAAGAGGTGCTACCACCACCCAGCTGTTGTTGCTTTTGTTTTAAGGAAGGCAGGATCTCTTCACTAAGCTGAAACTCAACAATGCAGCTAAGACTTGCTAGCCCACAAAACCCAGGACCCATCTATCTAAATCTCCCCGCACTGGTATTCCAAGCTTGTACCAGCTTTAAGAAAAAAACAAAACACAAAAATCAAAAAAACAAAGAAAACACAGTTTCTAAGCACTGTTCTCAGGTTGTTTGCACAGTAAACAATATTGAGCTACTGTCCCAGAACCCCAAAACTACTTTCCATATGTGTAGGTTTCCACAAGGTACATTCATACATGCTGATGTGAAATGATCTCCCAAACGCTGTAAGTAAAAAAAGACAAGGGCTCTGGGGTCAACCTCCAGAGTTAACAGTATGCTATCATTCCTATAAGTTGTGTGTATGTTTGGGGGTGGGTAACATCATCATTACCTCAAGCAGAGGGAACCATGGGACTGGGTAGCAGAAAAGCAGAGCTTCTTGTGGCCACACATTCGTATAGTAAGAACAGGCTAACCTACTTGCTATTTTTCATAATTAATATTACATCATAAAACAATGTAAGTACAAATAAAACCCCAAGTTTTTGTGCCAACAAGATGGCTCAAGACATGTCAGCCTAACAGCCTGAGTTCAATTCCCAGAACCCATATAAAGGTAGAAGAGACTCAGCTCCACAAAGCTGTCCTCTGACCTCTATACAAGCACTGTGCCGTCTGTGCAACCACTCACACATACATACACATTCTTTTTAAAAACTTTCAAGTTCTGTAATGAAAAGATAACTCCATCTCCTTATATCCCAAGATAAGTAAGATGGAAGGTGAATTGAGGATATAGCTCAGTGGAAGAGCACTTGTCTAGCATGCGAGAGGTCCCAGGCTCAATTTACTTTTTAAAATATTGATTATTTATTTATATCTATATATGACTGTACATGTGTATGTGCACATGCATGCAGACACCTGCGGGAGTCAGATGAGAAAGTCAGATTGCACGGAATTGGAGTTACCGGCAATCTGAGTCACCTAGCATGGGTGAGTGCTGGGAATAGAGCTCTGGTCATCTAAAAGATAAACAAGCATCCTTAACCGCTGAGCTGCCTCTTCAGCCCCAAGGATTGCCTTTCTTAATGAAGCATCCTTCTCAGCTGTAAGGGTGCCTATTAACACTGCTCATATGTTGAACATAAAATAAATGTGTTACCATAAGTGGAGAAAAACACAGTTTTTGCAAACAAAGGAGAAACTGTAGGAAATTTGCTAGAGATGGGAAAAGAGAAAACATCCCATCAATTTAGAATATACCTAGATAATAAACGTATAAAGCAAAAGGGCATTTTGGCTCATGGTTTCAGAAAATAAAGTTAAGAACGCAGAGTGGGACACAAATGTCCTCCTCTGCCCTTGGCCCACATACATAGTCACATGTGCATATACCACACACACACACACACACACACACACACCATACATACAAAGTTTTGTTACTTTATAAGGAAGGAAGCGACAAGGAGTGGAGAGGGAAGGGACCAAGGGAAAGAAAAAGAAAGGGGAATATTCCTGGTCCCAAGTTAGTCTGGAAAGGAGAAAGACAACAGCAAAAATCAAAATACATGATGACTAATTTTGTTTGCAAGAATTAAATGCATAAAATCACCATTAAGAATCAATAGGGCCAGGATGATGCAGCAGGCAAACACAGGCACAGTAGGCTACCACCCTAAGTTCAGTGCCCCAGAATCCACATGGTAGAAGGAGAGAACTGACTTCCACAAGTTCTCCTCCTACTTCCCATGCACCCAGTACACCCTCAAACACACGTAAAATACATAAATAAGTGTAAAACATATTGTGGGGGCTCCTTTGCTTGCCTGAAAAGTTTTATTACAATTTCACTTTTATAACATTATTCCAAGTTGTTGCTATGCTCAGGAAGTACCTCCCTCTGTAAAGGGTTTGAACATCACTTGCTCAAAAAAAGAGCAAGTCTGGCACATTTAAGCAAAAAGAGGGAAACACTGGAAAACAAATAGACAAGGGGAGAAAAAAAAGCACCAGGCTTCAGGGATCTGCATGGTTCTATAAGAACAAGTTAAAAAATGCCAGGACAAAGAAATGGCTGGGTATCTTCCCTCTTATCAGCACAGTCCTCAAAAATAAATAGATAGATGATAGATAGATAGATAGATAGATAGATAGATAGATAGATAGATAGATAGATAGATAGATAGACAGACAGATAGATGATAGATTCACTTTTGTGAACCCAAGGCCATCAAATTGTCACCTGTACAGCACTCACAAATGAAGCTCTAATTTACATTACATTTGTTATACTTCGATTTTTGATTACTATACGTACATATATTCCGATTTAAGTTCACTCCTTTTTCATACACAATAATATTTCAAATTTTTGTGCATATTCCTGTAAAAACTTGAATGTACTGAATGGGTTCAATATCAGTGTTGTTATTGGGAGAATTTGACACTAGAATCAAAAAGATTACACAGGCCTAACCAGAAATCAATGGTACAAATGTGTTTATCAATCCATCTTTCAAAGGAGCTTTTTGTTGTTGTTGTTCTGCCAAAGAGCCCGTCAAGACAGTGTGAGCCTTTTTCAAGCAAAAGAACAAAATAAAGCCAAAAATGATTAGTTAAGGGCTCTCAAATAGTGGAATTTTTTTTTTAAATACCAAAATCCCAGTTTCCCATTCATCCACTCTCAGTAAACCACATTCTTCCCAAAACCCACAGATTCACATTATGGTAAATATTTCTAATTGCTTTTGCAATTTAAAAGTTTTAAATGATTCTGTTTAAAACACAAAATATTAGAAATGCAGCGACAAACAGCATAAGCAGGCTGGTCCATTAGTTCAGTCATCGTACATCATTTTATAAATTAGTAAATCTCGGCCACTTTCCACTAATATTACATTCTCATTACTTTTCTAACCTTTATGTTTTCTATTATATGTAATATTCTTATTTCAAAAGTGATCTAAGTTTAATACAGAAAATCAGAAAACAGAGAAGAGTAGTAGGACATAAGCCACCTGACTCTACTTTTCCAAGAGATGGAAGAGAGAAACCTGTGTTCGGAGGAGGCTCAGGTCAATCCCAAGGGCCAGCACAACACAAAACTTAGAGCAGCTGACTTTCCATCAGATAGTATCATACATACTGATGAACATAAGACAGTCTGTCTCAAACAAGGTAGAAGGTAAGGACCAACACTGAGGTTGCCCTCTGACCTCTATACCATCCCTGGGTCTAGCTAGCCAGGCAGCCTAGCCTACTAGGCAAGTTCCGGGCCAATGGGAGATCCTGCCTCAAAAAAAAAAAAAAAAAATTCAAGAAGTCATTGTTTTTTACTGCTGAGTAGTACTCTAATATGTATATATTCCATACTTTCTTCATCCATTCTTCCATTGAAGGGCATCTCGGTTGTTTCCAGGTTCTGGCTATTACAAACAATGCTGCTATGAACATAGTTGAGCATATACTTTCGTTGTATGACAAGGCATCTCTTGGGTGTATTCCCAAGAGTGGCATTGCTGGGTCCAGGGGTAGGTTGATCCCGAATTTCCCGAGAAACCGCCACACTACTTTCCAAAGTGGTTGCACAAGTTTGCATTCCCACCAGCAATGGATGAGTGTACCCCTTTCTCCACAACCTCTCCAGCAAAGGCTATCATTGGTGTTTTTGATTTTAGCCATTCTGACAGGTGTAAGATGGTATCTTAAAGTTGTCTTGATTTGCATTTCCCTGATCGCTAAAGAAGTTGAGCATGACCTTAAGTGTCTTTTGGCCATTTGAATTTCTTCTGTTGAAAATTCTCTGTTCAACTCAGAAAAAGCACGGGATAATACCGGACTCACTAAACATAGCGGACAACGAGGACTGCTGAGAAGTCAAGAACAAAGGCACTGGGTTTTGATCCTACTGCACATACTGGCTTTGTGGGAGCCTAGGCTGTTTGGATGTTCACCTTAATAGACCTGGAAGGAGGTGGAAGGTCCTTGGACTCCCCACAGGGCAGGGAACCCTGACTTCTCTTAGGGCTGATGAGAGAGGGGGAGTTGATTGGGGGAGGGATATGGGAGGCAGTGGCGGGGAAGAGACAGAAATCTTTAATAAATAAATAAATTAAAAAAAAGGAATTCAAGGTTTCAAGGTGCCTCATGGTTTGTCTCTGGCCTCCTCCACAGGCAGACACATATGCACAAGTATGCATACACATCCTCACATATGTTACATGTATATGCATACAGAAAGAGAGAGAAAGAGAGATACAAGATACAGAAAAGGGACAATGTTCAAAGCATTTAGAATATTAAATAAAGCATGCGGGAGAATTGTCTATATTCTGTCAATTATGTTTTCAATAAACACTTATTGGCCAGTAGCCAGGCAGGAAGTATAGGCAGGACAACCAGACAGGAAGTAGAGGCGGGACAATGAGAACAGGAGTATTCTGGGAAGAAGGAAACTCTTCCCGAAGTCCTGCCCAGACACACAAGAAGGAAGATGTGACCTGCCCCACCAAAAAAGGTACCAAGTCATATGGTTAACATAGGTAAGATTAATGGATTAATATAAGTTACAGGAGTTAATAAGAAGCCTGAGGTAATGGACCAATCAGTTTATAACTTATGTAGACCTTCTGTGTGATTCTTTAGGACCTAACGACTGTGGGAACTGGGCAGGACAGAAACCCCAACAAGCAGACCCACATGTTACAAAAGCATATTAATACATTGCAAGTTATATTGCATAAAGTATTCCATAATTTCCTTTCTCAAGTGTTTTGGACTGTCTTCTCACCTATTAGAACCATTTCTATATGTTCTGTCCTTTTAGATACCAACACAAAATAGTAGTCTTCTTAAGTGTTTTAAGAGTCACTGTGGTCCCCAGCTAGATCCTTGGGCAGCTGAGAAGAAGGAGCCTGAAATGGCCCTATCCTATAGCCATACTGATGAATATCTTGCATATCACCATAGAAACTCCATCTGGCGATGGATGAAGCTAGAGACAGAGACCCACACTGGAGCACTGGACTGAGCTCCCAAGGTCCAAATGAGCAGAAGAAGGGAGAACATGAGCAAGGAAGTCAGGACCACAAGGGGTGCGCCCACCCACTGAGACGGTGGGGCTGATCTAATGGGAGCTCACCAAAGCAAGCTGGACTGGGACTGATAAAGCATATGATCAAACCAGACTCTCTGAACGTGTCGGACAAGGAGGGCTGATAAGAAGCCAAGGACAATGGCACTGGGTTTTGATTCTACTGCATGTACTGGCTTTGAGGGAGCCTAGTCTGTTTGGATGCTCACCTTCCTAGACCTGGATGGGGGGGGGGACCTTGGACTTCCCGCAGGGCAGGGAACCCTGACTGCTCTTTGGACTGGAGAGGGAGGGAGGGTGGAGGGGTGGAGGGGAAAGGAGGAGGTGGAAATTTTTAAGTAAAAATAAAAAAAGAGTCACTGTGAAAGAAGCCAGGAAAATGTAAAACCTCATTATCCTGGTCAGGGTGACCTGCTGTGGACACAGCAGGAACAGAGGATTCTAGCCAAACCAGTTTCTTCCCATCAGGAGGGAAAGAAGACAGGGTAGACTAGCACTCTCCAAATGACCTCTCTAACTGGTATGTGACATTCTGCTTTAAAGGGATGAAGGGTTGCCAGTAGTATCTCATGTGTGATTCACCTGTAAACTCAAGAAATAGCAACATACAATGAAAAATAGTTAGAGCTAAAAAATAAACTCAAGAGACTGAAGAGATGAGAAGGCTCAATAGATAAAGCATGTACTGTGAGTGTGAAGACTGGAGTTTGGGTTCCCATCAACAACATAAACGCCAAGTCTACCTACAATCCCAGCACTCGGGACAGAGACAGATCCTGGGGGCACACTGGCTGCTGTACTAGCTCCTGCATTCAGCAGGAGACCCTGGATGGTAAATGGGGATAGCAATCAAGGAAGACCACCAACATCAACCTTTGGTCCCCAGACACACATATACATATGAACATGCATACATACACATGTGCACACACATACACATGCAAACCAGCATTAAAAAGAAATATAAACTCAAGCTTTGAGGCTAAATTATAACTTGAAAATTACTATAAAGGAGCTAAGCATAGTGGCACAAGCCTGAGGAAGGAAAATCTAGAGTTCAAGGTCAGCTTGAATTAATAGTGAGACCCTATCTCAAAAATTATCTAGAACTTGCTACAAACTATTTATGCATTGTCTCACAATCTTGATTCAGAGTCAGAGCTGCAGACCATCCATGGTGTCCAACACGTTATACTAGATTTCAACAAAGCTCAAAGTTAGGAGTTGGTGAGAAATCCAAAGAAGATGCTACGAAGGACAACCCTCTTTTTCTAGCTGGTCCATCACATCCCTACTTCCAAGTGATACTCTGAATGCTAAGGTTCCACTAGTTGCCCTGTGAAAGCCTTGATCTCCCTGATTTCATGCATCATACAAGCCTTCCAGTGAACCACATACATGCCCACTAAACCATCTGTACCATGACAGGAAAGAAAAAAAAAAAAAACTTCATCATCTCATATTATCTTTCTCACAGTGCAATTAACATCTGAATTAACTTCTACTCACAGTTATTAAACTGCCGTTTAATTTAAGCAAATTATGTATAGTTTCCAGCTCTGGTGGCACATACCTGCAATTCTAGCTACTGGAGACTGAGGCAAGAGAAACCTGCCTGGGCTACAGGGCAAGTTCAAGTCAGTCTGGGAAACTTAGACCATACTTAAAAATTAAAAGTAAAGAAAAGGCCTGGGAATATAGCTTTAAAAAAAAAAGAAAGAAAGAAACTGACTACATAAACTGCACTGGGGCACTTCTATTTCTACTGTAATGAGCTCAAGAGTTGGGAGCATCTGCTCAAAACATTAAGGGTCAACTGTATCATTTGCTGTATATAATGTAGTTTGAAAGGATACAGTATAGAATGAGAAAAATTGAGTTAATTACCATATGCATTTTTCATACTTTTACCTGGTGAAAATATAATCTGCTATCGAATTTTAAAGGATAAAGTGTATTGTTGCTTGCCAGAATCACCACATGTAACAGTGTTGCAAGCTATAGTTACTGCATTGCAACACAGTTGCTAGCTATGTGTCTCTTTAATGCATTTCTCTTTCCAGCTAAAATTGTATATCCTTTAACCAACATCTCTATGACTCTACCTGTCCATCCAGTTCCACTACCCCTCACACTTAGTCATTTTATACTTCAGGAGTAGAAATGCTAATACAGTCATCCTTCAGTATCCAAGGTGATTGGTACTACACTAGAAGTACCCCCACTCACCACCAGATATCAAAATCTACAGATATTCCAGGCCCTTAGAGAAAATAATGTACTGCATACAGCTTATGTGCTTCTTTAAAAAGACTTAAAAATCATATTTCTTATGAGACCTAATACAGTATAAATGCAATATAACAAGGTCTTAATATTAAATTGTTTAAGAAATAAGGGAAAAAATATGTGTGAATGTTTGATAAATCCACAACTTTCCACCTGTGGTTGTGGTTGGCAGACTCCATGGATTCGGATTTGGCTGCCCATTAACAGTGGCACTCATTAACATTGATACTCATTAACTAAGGTACTCACTCTTGTAGACCACAAGGTGACCGAGTTAACTTAAGGTTGGTGTGGATACATAGTTTCCTATCATTTAGCTACTTGGAGCTCATGCTCCTGATTTCAAGTTCTTTCTTCATGAAATACAACTTTTAGTAGTTCCTCTAAATACTCTATGAAATTATCTACTTTGTCTTTGTTTCACTCTTACACTTGAATTTGACCTATGGATACAGATCCCTATGTCAGTTGTTTTTCTCCCTCAACACTTGGAAGATATTTCATCATGTTCTATGATAAATACCTGCCATTTTAAGCATCTGCTTACCTGAGATTGGTTGTTTTCTTTTCTAGTATTTCACCTACAGTGTATCTATCTATGAAATTGTTTTTATCTTTCTTGGGGCCCAATGTGCTTCTGGAATCTAGGAACTCATGAAAATTTTCTAGGAGCCTAGTAAGATGGCTCAGCAAGAAAAGGCACTTACTGTGCACGCCTGATGACCTGGGTTCAATCCCAGAACCCAAATAATGGTAGAAAGACAGAAAAGTTGTCCTCTAGTCTACACAAGTGCTATGGTATGTATACATCCACCCACATACATCATATACAATAACAATAATAATTTTTAAAATCCTGCCCATTGTATCTTCCAGTAGTATCTCCTATTCTCTTTCTGAAAGCTCATGGGAGGTGATATTGGATGTTCTCATTCTAAAGTTCATGAATCTTTACCACTCATTTTCTATCTCTCTATCCCTCAGTACTACATTCCAACCAATTTCCTCAAATCTCCTTTAAAAAAAATCAATAGTTTTCTCTTCAATTATATCTACTTGGCTGTATAACCTATCCATTGAGGTTACTTTTTAAAATTTAATGACCATAATTTTCATTTATAGAAGTCCTTCTTGGTTCTTTCCCAAATCTGTTCTTTACTTTCTAATCTGTTCTTTCACTGTGGTCTGTTTTAATCTCTAGTAAATTCAAATTAAATCATCTCTTTCAGGGGCCCTACCATCCCTACCTCCTGACACGCCCTCTTCTATTTGTAACATCTGCCAGCTCTCCTTCACAGTGACCCCTTTCCCTGTGAGGCTGAGATATGCCTGTACTGCAAGCGCATCTTTAGCATGAGTTTTCTTCTGCAAGAGTCATGGCTTTTCATTTGCTCTACAAGACTGTTTCTCGCTTTGGAGCACTCGATTATTTTCCATAGTTCTGAGCCATACTTTGTGTTAATTTCTTGTTATACAAATTGCACTGTAAAAAAAATGCTAAATTTGACACATGCACATCCCAACTGTGAGTTTCAGGTTTGAGATGTCTTTTCCTTCTAATTGTCACAACCCCCAGAAAACAGCAAGTTTCTGTGTACTTTCCCAAACTAAAAGGTAGGTTTTTTCAGTCTCTTAATAGATATCATAACCCTTTAAGATTTAATGCCAAGGGCCTCAATTCCATTTTCCAGCATTATACAAACGTCAGGCCAAGTCTTTTGCTCTCTTACAAAATACCCATCACTTCCACTACTGTCCTTGGGTGCTGTCCCAGGTTTGAGGTTACAGACAAGTCTCCAGTACAGCCCTAGTACAAGCAAAGATTGTGTTTGATTGTTTTTGTTGTATTTTGCCCACAACTTCTCTGTATTTACAGCAGGATAGAAATTTAAGCTCCCTATGCCAGCTTTGGTAGTAATGTCTCTGCAAGCATTGGTATGTAAGAAATATAAAACTGAAGTAACATTACAAAATTGTGATAATACTTCTCATTTAGCCATGACAACAACCCACATTTTATTCCCAGAATAGATATTTTTAACTTTCTTTTTATTTATTTCTTTTTATTTAGTCTTTGCATCTTTCACATCATGCCTACCCACCCACATGCCCCCACCCAAAATAAAACAAAATAAAATTTAATAGAAAGAAAAAGGGAAGAGAAAAAAATGGAAAAATCTCATCATGGAAACTGTAGAGTGACACAGTGAGTCATAAGTCGACCCCTTTATCCATACATCTTTACATGCAATAGTTCATTGCAAAGAATCACTGGTCTAGTTCAAGGCCCCTAGTCTCTTCTGCACCATCAATACTGGGTCCTCACTGGGACTCTTCCTGGACAGCCTGTTGTAGTCCTGTGCCATAGAGATCCAGCAGTCCTGAGTCCACAGTACCAACACACACACACACACACACACACACACACACACACACACCGGTGCTCCAGAAGATCACAGATGGGGTGATCAGCCTTACAGCTCTCCCCTGTCTTTGCCACCAGAGTGAGCTCTCCCCACCATTGCCCAGGCTAATTCACTCCTTGCAGCAATGGGCAAGGGTCAGGGCCAGTTCTCGGGCTTTCACATCCTCAGGGTCAGTTCTCTCTTACCTATCTACTGTACTGCCCAGGTGAGCTGTAGCAGCCACTCTCCTGAGTGCTGCAGCTGATGAGGGGCACAGTGAACATATTTCAAACTTAGAAAAAATGTGTATTACCAAGGTGTTTTAGGGTCATCTCCTCACTGTGCATTCCAAACACCCTACAGTTTTTCTTGAGGATTTTCCACAGTAAGAGAACAAACTCTCAACTCCACTTGGTCCTGGCATATTCATTCTGTGATCATCTTTGTGCTGTTAGAAGCCAACAATACTATCCTAAAAAAAGATCCCCAATCCACATCAAATCAGCAAAGCCAGGAGCCATTTCTTGGTGTCCTTATCAGTCACATCTCTACCATAACACCATTCAAGATGTTCTATGATAGTACTACTACCATGGCAACAGTTTATTATTTCTATATTATCACATCAGTTCCCATCACCACACTCTTTCTCCTTGCAATTTATCTAGTAAACCACAGCAAAGCCACTATTAGTATAATGGCTCTTCAGTCATTCCAATTGTTCACAGTGCCACTCTGTACCGCAGAAACTCATTAATCCCCAATACTATGGAGCCAGGGAGTGAATAAAGTGTGATTCCTGTCTACTGAAGTGTAAACAGCAATAACAATGCCAACAAAGCAACACTTACTGACCGAATGCTATGTACTAAGTAAGACCTTAACACCTTCTGTGTAACCATATCAACAGATCCTCACAACAGCTATATGAAAAGGGTAAAATTAACAATCCTTCAAGGCAACAAAACGAGATTTAAAGATGATTAAGGGCTTGGAGATGGCTCAGTTGGCAAAGTATTTCCTGCACAAACACGAGGGGCTAAGTTTGCACTCCCTGAACCTATACAAAAAGCTAAGTGCGGTGGCATGCAGCTATGCTGCTAGTTCTGGGGAAGTGGATCCAGCTCACTAGCGAATTAGCACAGTCGAATGGTAAACTCCAGTTGGTTCAGTGAGTGACCATTTCAAAAACTTAACATGGAAAGTGATTGAGGAAGAACTCAACATTGACTTCTGGCTTCCACAAGCATGTGTGCATACACAGGGACAGGTACACAAGTAAACACATTGTGCTGGCTAGTTTTATGTGAACTTGACATAAAATAGAGCCACCTGGCAGGAGGGATCTTCAAGTGAGAAAATGTTTCCATAAGATCAGACTGTAGGAAGCCTGTAGGGCATTTTCTTAGTTAGTGATTGGTGTGGGAGGGGCCAGTCCTTTGTGGGTAGTGCCACCCCTGGGCTGATGTTCTTGGGTGCTTTTGGTCATGGTGTTTTGTCACAGCAATATAAACTCCAACTAGTAAACACACACACAAAGACTAAATAGCCCACCCAAGTAGCTGAGTCAGCTTTAGTTTCTGCCAAGGCCATTCTCCTAAGCAAAAAGCTAGTGTCTCCACGAATAGCTATACCCAAAATTTAGGTTACTCCACTAATTCTGAGCTCAGCTTCTGAACCTTCAGGGAACCTCACACTAATGTGTTCAAAACCTGGATCATGACCACGCTGCCCAAGGGTCCAAGCTCAGGGACAACCATGTTCACCAACTGATCTTCCTAAAAGAGGCCTGAAAGTGGCCTGTGACACTTCCTCATTCATACTCCAATGTACAACCCAACTCTACTTTGTGCCCCCTAAATCTTAAACTATACTCTTATCTCCAGTACTTAGGCCAAATCTGCTATTTCCCCCCACCTCTACAGTTGCTGTTTCTCAATTTTCTATGGGCATCATTCTAGTTTCTTCCATACAATCTTACTTTTGCAATACATGAGATGTTTTTTCTCCCTTGAGATAATAATGAAAATACAAGCCTGACCCTGGCATAGTAGTGCAGTAGTGCTTGTGGGTAATCCCAACTAGGAGGTTGAAGCAGATGGACTGCAAGTCCTAGGTCAGCCTTGACCATATGGCAAGATCCTGTCACACACATACCAAGACAAAACAAAACAAAAACAACCCTGATCATTTCACAAAACCTGGGCTCAGGACCAAAGCTTTCAGTCAATCCTTATTTGAGGATCTGAAACTAAAAACATAAAGACCGACAACAGCTAGATTTCAGCTGTGCAAAAAAAACCATTTTCAACGACGCAAGATGACAATGGCACAGAAGGAAGAAGACACACGAAAGAGGCTGTATCTGAGGGTTCGAGTGGGTGCGCAGATATAACTCTGCTACAGTGACTCAAACCCAGAGCCTCATGCATACCAGCATTATTCCTGGGCTCTCATTCCTGAAGGAATGTTAAGTCTGGAACATGTCCAAGTCTGTCTAGGTGGCATCCTGATAGGCACATTATGACTCCCTTGGAAATATCCAATAAAATTTTTTTTCTTTCTTTCTTTCTTTTTTTTTTTTTTCTGTCCTGAAGAAATTCAGGTTGAGTTTCTAGTTTGTACACAGGAGACTTGCCTAAGAAAAAGAATCTAAAAGAGATGACAACGGGGGGGGGGGGGGGGGGCGGCGGGAATAAGCCTGTGAGGCAAACACAAAACATATTCTACTTAAAGCAAAGCAAAAGCACCATTATCCAGCAACTACATAAATATGTTCAACGTTTACAAGCTCATGACCTCCTTTCAAAGGTGTTACAGAAAATGCTTTGGGGTAAGAACCATGTTTGTTTGTTTGTTTGTTTGATGTTCTGCCAATTATTGCTGCTTATACTGAGAGCTATGGAAAAGCTGAAAAAGAATACAGAGCAGAAACAAGGACGACACAGGGACAGAAATGAACAAGCCGTATCCCTAGAAGCTCATTTCTTTCAGGAATGGCTACTACATGTGCTTGTGTAAAATAAATAAAATCTTTTTCTAGTGGCAGGGCACCTCTATTCAATTTCCTGATTGTGATCTTATATTGCCAGGTATTATCAATTCATGATAGTTTTAGCCCAAAAATGAATATATAAGTATACTGAGAGATAGTATGCAACAGAAATAAGAATAAATAAAGCTGTGGAAATAACTGCATTCTATATAAACACCTTTTCTGTTGCCATCTGGTGGTTCATGTATAAATCTGATGTTGCCATGCACCTTACAGAAGAGCTTAGTCAGGAATAATCTCAATCTCTCCTGCATCACGTATACCACCTGGAGGCAGTCAAGCTACAACTGTCCTTCAGATTGAAAATAACTTTTTCCTCAAAAGAAAACCACCACACACACAAAGTAACTCTGGAAAAGGTCATTCTCACCTAAGTATGATCAGTTATACCTGTGTCATACAAAATCCCTCCCTAACCCAAACCCGACAAGTGTTCCCAGGTTCAGCAGCTAAATTACCACCACCTATTATTACCAGAAGTAACTATGTGCTGAAGTTCCCCAAAATAGTCATATTCCTCCCAGAGCTCAAGCATTCTCTGGTTGCTACTATTTTTGCTTTTATTTTATAAAGGCCATTCATCTTTCTCACGGTAAAGAATTAGGTAGAGTACATAGAAAGTTCTAAAGGAGAGAAAAAACAATAAAACATTATACCTGAGAATAACGCTGACTAATAATTAGTTCCAGAGTCTCCTGTAGCCTATCATCTAAAAGCCCACATCCTCCAGAAGCAGCCCTGTCCGTTTTAAAATAATAACTGTTTTGAACACAGCAAAGTCTAACTGGTACGATGGCTTAGCAGGTAAGCATGTACTGTATAAGGCTGACAACCTAAGACTGATCCCTGGAAACCATAATAGGAAGAGAGAACCCATTCCTGAGAGTTGTTTTCTGGCCTCCCTCCACTGGCATGCTGAGCATAAACATGCCACCACACATGCAGGTGTGTGCTGATACACATGTGCATGCAAATATATCTGATGTGGGATTCCTCTTTGTATGTTGTGAGTATGATTGGTTAATTAATAAAGAAAACTGACTTGGCCTGATAGGGCAAACGAATAGAGGTAATCAGGGAAAACTAAACTGAATGCTGGGAGAAAGAAGGGCGGAGTCAGAGAGTAGTCATGTAGTCCTGCCAGTGACAGATGCCGGTTGGAATTTTGCCGATAAGCCACAGCCACATGGCAATACACAGATCACTAGAAATGGGTTAAATTAAGATGTAAGAGTTAGCCAATAAGAAGTTATAGCTAATGGCCCAAGCAGTGTTTTAAATAATATAGTTTCTGTGTGATTATTTTGGTTCTGGGTGGCTGGGACGAACAAGCAGCCTCCTCCTACATATATCTGTGCACATATACACAATAGTAATAAAAATTAAAATAAATAAAAACATTAAAATAAAAAAAACATTCATTAGGGACTAGAGAGATGGCTCAGAAGTTAAGGACGCTTGCTGCTCTTCCAGGGGAACAGAATTCAGTTCCCAGCACCTATGTCAGAAGGCTCATAACCCTGTACCTCCAACTTCAAGGAACCCAATGCCCTCTTCTGGCCACCAAGGGCACTTGCACACACATGGCACTCACACATACATACACACACACACACACTAAAACTAAATTTTTTAAAACACTAAAGAAACCATAGTCTGACCAGTTCAATAAGCTAATTTCCACAGATCAGTAAATTAATAAATTTACTTGACTGACAAGTCAGTTGTCAAGAACTTGAATTATTTAATTGATAGCTATTAACTTCTCTAGACACTGTATATCAATAGAATGGCAGCTAATCCTGTTAAAAGTGAAAAATTATTCTAGAGCTAATTTTAAGTAATTTTTAAATTACTGATGGTCACTGTCCAGTAAATCTAAACATCCTCATGGCCATCATTATCCCATCTCTGCTTAAATTTCTCACTGCATTAATTGCCACCAGACTTAGATTCGCCATGCTCTTTCTTCTTCCAGCCATTTAGATAAATACATGTCTCCTATTTTAAGAATATTTATTCCTCCAAACTTCAGGCTTACACTGATAAATTACGGCACTAATTTGTTTTACAGAACCTAAAATTTTGAGCATGAACCATTTTCGGGCTGTAGTAAATCTATCACACATTAGACAGCAGCACCTAAGGAGAAATATTACATTGCACCAGTTGTCTTCAACACTATATATATATATATATATATATCCTGACAATGGTGAAGCGAAAGGAAGCAGTTCCTAGGAGCTAAGACATATGGAGTCACAGAACCCTAGACAGCAGGCACACTCAGAGACTCTGGAGACACAGAGAAAGAATATCAACACAGAAGAGGAAAGAATCAGAGCAGAACGACTCTGAACATCTACTCACTCACTAGTCTAGTGGTTTTCCCACCACCACCACCTTTCATAGTAGGAAAATACACTCAGGAGAGGCCAGCAGGCTTGCTCACATTGCAAGGTGGTTTCAAATGGAGATAAAAGCCAGCGCTACAGATATTTAGCCCAACACTTTTCTACCTACCACAGTCATGTTTCTATGAAAGTTTTAGAGAAATTATTCTCATTCCCACAAAGTGGAAGATGAGGTCAAGCTGATGCCATAGTCTCTGGCTCTGGAGCTGCTTGTCATGAGTCAAACCTTGTACCTACCAGAATAGCAAAGGTATAAAAACATACAGCAAGGTTCTGGAGTTGTTTGTTTGTTGTTTTGTTTTGTTGTTGTTTTATTTCTACAGAGTGGGGAGAGAAAACCATATTAATGTAAAAGCTGTAAAACTAGTATTTCTCCAGAAGGTCTCAGGTGTGAGACCTGTAACCAGCAGGAAGGTATCTACGGAAGAACAGACTTCTGCGTTCCAGGGAGCCGCTGAAAAGCTTATCACAGGGATTTGATTGTGTAGCTATGGATGGCAGAAAGTGACAGAACAATGGTCCTGACAAAATACACTCTCCCCCAGGATTAAGATTACAAATATTTGTACACTCTTATTAAAAGAGATGCAAAACTTGGGGGGAATTTCTAATGTCTTGTAGAAATGCTGAAGTCAAATTAATTACATTAAAGGAAACTGCAAACTTAGAATGTTCATATGCATTGCTGCTTACTGTAACTATAAAGCGAGCAATGATGTGCATATTAAAATTTTATTTTTAAATAATTCACTGACTGTCTACAGCACACCTTTCGAACTATATTCAAAACCACCCTCGGTTTTACTCAACTGCCAAGCATGGGACGCATGGGGACCTCTCTCTCAATACCATTTTTGCTTAGAAAATCCAAAGCCAGAGCCTATACAAATCTCAATGCTCCTCCTTACCCTGTGTCCATTCCACGACATGATTATAGTGAGAAGATATCACTAACCTGACCTCTGTGACCCATAAACACTGTCAGAATGAGGCAGTGAAGTACCATACAACCTAAAACTCCAATCCCATGTGGCAATCAAGACCCAAGCGCTCTTAGAAGGGAAACCTAAAACGTAATTAACTGCAAAGCCTGTATCATGTAGACACCAGCCTCATTCACAGTGTCCACTTTGTCTGAAGCCAGCATGTAGGATACAGGACTTCCCAGCTGGGTACAATCCCAGCAGGTGACTGAACTTAACTGTTTATTACTGTTAGAGAACACACATGCTACTGCAAAGCAGTAACCAAAAGATCTACTGGTGCCTTACAGTCTCCACCTCTATAAGCCTTAAATTCAGTGCACATAAAAGTAGAAAAAAGAATTTTCCAAATGTTCTCAAAAAAAAAAAAAAAAAAAACATGTTTCTTCCTGGTGGTCCACCCTAGCATGGCAGTACACTGCCCACTTCACTGGAGTTCAAGTTATAGTGTAGAAAGGAATATGAGTGGCAAAAACTATTTTATTAGGGGACAGAGTTTGAATACAGAAGATGGTGTGCACATTTCTCTTCTCTGTCCTCAGAATTCTCTAATATGGTTTTATTGATCATGGCTGTGAGGTAAACTGAGTCACGGTCAGGTCGGTCCACAGACTATTTAGAGTTTCACCCATCGTCTTTCTGCACTACGGATCAGAATGCTCCTATTGTCTTCTCTCCTTCCAAAGGCACAGGTTCCAGGGAGACCTCAGCTATGTTCACAGATCCGGGATCTGGCTTTTCTTTCAGACTCCTCCAGCACTCCTCCTGGAGTCTTGAGCAAATCAGTTAACACCTAAATATCGAGATTCCTCACAGATAACAGAACAAAGTGCTACCTTCTCTCAAGAGTTGTTCTAATCTGTGAGATGGCTCAGTGGGCAAGGGTGTTTGCTTCCAACCTGACAGCCTGGGGTCAATCCCTGGGACCCTCACGGTGGAAGGAGAGAAACAGGCCTCACAAGTTGTCTTCTGTCCTCCACACGGGTGCTGTAGTACATGTACACGCACATACAAATGTTTTTCTAAAAAACGGGGGCATGTGAAGAAACTCATCCTGGGTTCATAAGGACTATTAAGGTAGGTTACATGCAGACCGCATAGAAAGGGACAATGAGTTACCCAATCAATGACGGGCAGCCCTCTGTTAAATGTGCAGGGGTCTGGGGAGATTGTATTCAACCTCTAGTGAAGCAAGGTGGTCTGGAACCCATGCTCAGGTTCAAATTCAAACTACAGAATTAAGGAATTGGTCCAGAGGGTAAGAGGAAGAGGAGACACAAATCACATCTGGATTAACGGAAAACAATAGGAGCTTAAAGAGAGACTAGACTTGCAGTGACCTCAATTAACACTGCTTTGTTATTTCTCCATCAAACAAGTGGCAGAAAGGACAATTAGCAGACTTCACCCCCAGCTGGGAAATGGCATGAAGAATGTAGCTCAGACCACAGGAGAACAGGGTAAGAGCCCCAGTAAATTCAGTGAGATTATGGGATTAGCAATGCAAGGATAGAAACAAAATAGAATATGATAATCTCACATGTAGAACCCCTTTCTTTAAAAAGAAAATATGTACGGGTGTTTTTCCTGAAGGTATACATGTGCACCACATGCGTGCATTGCCCTCTAAGGCCTGAAGGGGACATCAGTTACAGATGGTTGTGAGCAGCCCTGTGTGCTCTTAACCACTGAGTCATACAGTACACCGAACCCTTTTTCTTCTGAAACCTAGCAGGTCTGGGGTGAGGCCTAGACAACAGTATTCCTTAAATTTCACCAGCAATAAACTGGGTATGGTGGTACATGTCACAGAATCCAAGAACTTGGGATGCAGAAGCCGAAGGAATTTCAAGGTCATCTTTCCGTACACGGTGAGTTTGTGTGGGGAGCCTAGGTCACAAGAAACCCTGTCATATAAATAAAAGACACTAATGATTCTAATGCAATCCTAGGGGTAGCACAAGTCAGGAGCTGAATGAACAGTTTCATTAGCAAGGAACACAATGCAGACTAAAGGGGCTGCACAGAAAGGACCTATGCAGGGTTTGAGCAAACCAGATCTGTAAAAGCCACTAGGATCTGAAGGCTTGGGGACAAGATTAAAGGAGGGGATGGAGTCACACAGAACAGTGGTCCCCAAACCTGACTAATCATCAGAACCAGCTGGGGAGTCTGGAGACCCTACTGCTTAGGCCAAACCTCAAGTCAACCAAGTCTAGAAGTATACTTCTGCCTCAAAGCTCCTGGAGGATTCCAGTGTGCAGCCAAGCTGTGAAGCACTGACTTAGGGAAGTTTCCAGAAATCAGCTGGTAACTGGAGTGAGACAACAAAGCAATGTAGCCAGGGATTCTTAAATGGCAGTGGACATGAGAGTCGCCTGGAAAGCACTTGGTGGTTCACTTGACATGAGCTGGTCCTGCATACCCTCAAATGTCCACCTGATTCTAATGTCACCAAGAAATATTTTATTTTTTGAAACAGAAGCTCTCAATGAAGCCAGAGCTTAGCAATTCTGCTAACCTGATTGACCAAGCAGCTCCAAGGGATCTCCCCTCCTTCAGTGCCTTTTAAGTGGGTGCTAAGGATCTGAACTCAGCATTTCATGTTTGCCCAGCAAGCATTTTATCAAACAAGCCATCTCCTCAGCTTCAGATAAACAGAATTCTCCATCCCAAGATACCCCGTCCCTCTGATGCATCCCTTGCCTCAGAAGCTCTCTTTCTGAACCACTCATACTTGGTGCACAGCATAAAGAAAGCATGTATTGCCACTTCTCTTCCATAACTAACGACTTGGCGTTTTAGGAATCCAGAGGAGTCATGAACAATTAAACACACACCAATAAGCAGAGTATATTTCCATTCCCTTGTACAGAGAAGAAACTGCAATACGTACTGAAGTTATACTTATAAGATCCAAACCTGGTACTTCACGTCATGGCCAGAAATAGATTCCTGCTTGTAACTTCAGCCATACATATATAACTTTTACTAAACATGTTGCCCTTGTTGTCTGCTAGAAATCACCACCAAGCTGGCCCATAGACATATTCTAAGATGAAAAGTCTTCAGAGGAATTAGGAACAGCCTTAGATAGATACACAGTATCAATATGGCATTTTGACAGTTTCAACTTTGACAGTGGTAACTGTCCATGCAAAGTGTTAAATTTTATCTGATAAGATTCTAGAGAATGCATTCCTGTGCATATGACCAACTCATCATCTCATCAGAAATCTCAACAGCCGTACCGGAATTTTCATTTTCAAGATACATGAGGTTTTGTCAAATGGTGACATCTCCTCTGTAATATGAATTTCCAATATAATATAAAAAATGATGGATATATTACACATTTCACACAGCACAAAGAACAGAAACCTGTCGATGAATTTAAAATTTGTGACAACCTATTTGAAACTTTACACTAAAAGGTCTGCATACTTTCTTGCACCATATAAATGTGAAACAGGTGCCTGTGCTTTTATTGGCAAGACGTAAATAAAGGATTCCTCTCTTTGAAAAGTATGGCTGCTACCTTAGTACATGTATTTATTAAAGGAATGGTTTTCACTAATTGCAATTGTGAAAAGACAACGCCTTACATGGCCTGCAAGATGCAGCTGAGAAAGTCTGATACAGTTCGAACAAGGGCTCTAGCAGATCTTTCCCACTGTTCAAAGTGGTGCGCCAATCTTCAAACGTATAGGTGACTGCCAAGTGAAAGTCACTTTCATTTTGAGACGAGAAACTGAACTCCATCTCTGAAGGTCATCCTAAGTGATCTCGATTCCTTCACTTGAACCTGGTTTCTCTCGCAATCTAGATTCCATTTTACACAATCAGTAAACGCTTTTCCTTCTGGATAACATCCTTAGGTAAAAGGTATCACAAAAAAAAAGTGAAATGAGTATATTAGGTGTGAAGGGGTTAAAGTAATCAGAAACACACGGTGATTTGTTTCCATATAGAAGACAAGACAGGGCATTTATTAAAACCTAAGGGAAAGAGAGCTGCCACCCAGATAACATTAGATAAGCTCAAATAAAATATTAAGTTATAAGGTTCTTGTTAAGCTATCTCATTGTAATTTTAAAGACAGACTTTTAAGTATTACGTTGAAATTATTGGGCTTTTTACCACACATAACTCATTGGCACACTGAACACAGAACTGAGCTATTCATAATGTAAGTATAAAGTTCCTATTCCCTTCGATCTCCAAATACTCAGCGCCTTATTTTGGTAAGGATAAAAGCAATGAACTAGAAAGTTAATTTTTCTAAACTACCAAGAGCAAAACCAGGTTCACCAATCAGTTTTAAAGACTCCATCAAAAGTCATGTTAACACGATTATGTCTGCTTTTTCTGTTTTTAGACCAGCGACCTCCCAGGGCAAGAGGAAGCTGACTGGCACACGTATGCTTCAGGTTTAAGCAGGGGAAATCCAGATTTAGGAGGGAAAGCTCTTTCCGGAGAGATTCCATCTCCGTTTGCAAAAGGTCACCTGGAATCCGCAGATCCCCTTTCCTTATTTTAGAGAACACCTCTGTGCTCCAAGCTGAAGCCTACCGAGGGAGAAAAACAAAGCTCTGAGGCAGGGCTGTGGGCTCTCAAAGTTTTGCTCCACGGAGTACAAGGCACCCACTTGGGGTGAGGCATCAGGATTGGGAGGGGGCGGCCCTAGAGAGTGGGGGAGGAGGACGGCTGGTGGTGACTGGCACTTGATATTTGAAGTCCACCGCGGTTGTCACTCGTCGTTAACAAGATTCGGCGGTGCAGACTCAGATACGAATCAGCTCGTGTTTAATCAGTGCAATAGGACGCGCTGGGCGTTCTTTGAAGCCCTGGTGGCTGGGGCTCAACTTTAAAGATTCTTCCGGGGTTCCAATTTAAAAAAAACTAGAAGAAGAAAGAGAAAAAAAAAATGCAACACACAACACAGGACGCATTCTCCAGCGACTCAGTGTCAGCGCGCGCCGATTGCTGCGCGGATTAGAAGCACACCGCATTAACCCTTTTGCTGCCTCCAGACCTAGTGACCCACAGTCCTGATTTAGAGGGTGGGAGACCCTAAAGGCTCGCAACGTTCCAGCGCTGCGCCGAGGGGCACCCACAACCCCGAGGTCACTCCAGGCCTCACCCACAAAGTCTACCCTGGAAGATCCACCCCAAGCGGCGCGCACCCCCAGAGTCCTCCCCAAAGCTGTCCACTCCAAGCAGCGCCCATCTAGAGTCCATCTAAAATGCCAACACTCCCAGGGTCCGTGTCAGGGTTATCTACGCCAGTAGTGTCCATCACCAAAGTACACCCCCGAAGATACCTAGCCATAGCGTACTCCAGGCTGAACGCACCCCACAGGATCCAGCCCCCCGAGTGTCAACCCTAAAGTCCACCAGGGATGTGTACTCATATAATCTAGGGAGTGACCATTCAAACAGCCCAACCCAGTGGCGTGCGCTCCAGTGTTTCACACCCCCACGGCCTAGCCCCGATGCAGCCATTTCTAAGGTCCACCCAGGGGATGTCCATTCCTAATACAGCCCATGCCAGGGGGCGCCCACTCCAGGAGTCCATCCCAGAGGCGTGTATCCCCGCAGCCCAGCCGAGAGGAATGCATCCATACTTCACCCCAGGGGTGTCACCCCAAGACTGGGCGACCCTAAAGCTCAATCCTGAGGTATCCACCTGCAAAGTCACCTCAAGTATGACCACCCATAACATAGTTCATCCCAAAGGTGTCACCCTAAGGTCATGCAGCCCCGAAACTCAGCTCAAAGGTATCCACTCATAACATAGCCCATCCCAGATGGCGCTCACAAAGTATACCACAGGATGTCACCCCAAGATTATTCACCCCTGAAGCCCAGCCCATACATGTGCACTTGCAAAGTCACCTCGGAGATATCCGCTCATAATATAGACCAGGAGGGGCCCACAAAGTCCACCCCAGGGGTGTCACCCAAGATTGTGCACTCCTAAACCTCAGCCCAGAGGTGTCTACCTGCAAAGTCACCTCGGGGATGACCACTTATATTTTAGTACACCCCAAAGGTGTGACCCTAAGATTCGGCAGCCCTGAAACTCAGCCCAGAGGTGTCAACCCACAACACAGCCTATCCCAGGTGGTACCCACAAAGTACACCCCAGGGTGTCACCCCAAGATCGTACAGCCCTGAAGCCCAGCCCATAGGTGTCCACTTGCAAAGTCACCTCGGAGATATCCATCCCTAATATAGACCAGGTGGCGCCCACAAAGTTCACCCCTGGAGTGTCACCCCGGGCAGCGCGCGCTCCAAGAGTCCACCCCGGAATTGGGCACCCCCAAACCCACCCCGGGTAGCGCCCACAAAGTCCACCTCGGGGGTATCACCCCGGCCAGGCCCGCACCTACCTTGCGCCAGCGCCCGCAGCAAGTGCAGCTGGAGCAACAGCAGCGCCCACAGCCCGCGGCCCAGCCTCAACTTTGCAGCCCGCCGGCCCGCGCCCGGCTCGGGGATCTGGGGCGCCGCTCGCAGTCCGGGGCGCTCGGGGTCGCAGTGGTGGCCGGTCCCGCTCCTCCGCGGCCGCCCGGGCCCCGCACGCTCAGGGGGCGCCGCGCCACCGCCGCCCGCCACCAAGGGCCGGGCGCGGGCCATGCCGCGGAGCCGCCACCCCCGGGCACCGCGGGACGGGCAGGGCGGGCGGGAGCGCGCAGACCCGCTGAGGCAGCGGCGGGAGCGGAGGGGCGGCGTCCGGGCTCCGGTGAACAGCGAGACGGGGCCGAGGAGAAGTTGTCAGCGAGCGGGGAAATGCCCGGCACGTCGCCCTGGCTCCTCGCAGCCGCGCAGCGCCGGGCCCGCAGCGCTCTCTGAGGGGAGCTGAGCAGAACGCCTCTGCCGCCGCCTCAGCCGCTGCCGCCGCCGCCCCCGCCCGGCGCTGTGGAGAAAGTGCGCCCGCCCGCGCGCCGGCTCTCGCCTCGGCCGCCGCCGCGACCGCCGCGCCCCATTCACAGCCCGGCCGCACGCGCCGCCCGCGCCCGCCGCCCGCCTCTGATTGGCCGAGCCCCGCGGCTCTCGCGCCCGGGACCCGCCCCCACGGTGCTCGCTTGTTTTCAAACTCGCCGCGCCCGCCCGCTTGCAATTTCGTGCCGGGGCCCAGAGCGACTTCCCGCGCCCGCTGCGCCCCCTAGGGACCCGCAGCGGGGATTGCAGCCGGCGCGCCGTCTCGGCTCGCGCTTTCCCCGGCGGGCCTGTCTGCGGGATGTGCTCAGGCCCGGCGGTGCCTATTCCCTCATCGGGGCCCCCCCGGGGCTGAGCCTCGAGTCCCGCCGGTGGGATGACAGGTGTGGCGGCCCCTGGCATCGCGGGCCAAGGCGTTCCAGAGGGATCCCCGAACGGAGGGCCGGTGGGCACGCCCCTCCGTGAGTCCGGGGAGCCTGCTTCCAGCCAGGGACTCCGGTGCTGGGGTGGTGAGCCAAGTTGCTGTCATTGCAAAGGAGAAAGGCGCGCGAGCGAGTTTGCAATTCCCAGCAACCGGAGGCACTGTAGGAAGCAAACATTCGGCCTGTTCCGAGGAGTGGGCACGGCTTTGGAGAGACGTCCAAGGTCATGCGTGGCCAACAGGACTACAGCACAGGGCGCTTCCCCTTGTGCCACGGGAGGATCTGGAGGAAAGGCCTGCTGGGGGAAGGATCGGACATCCCAGGGTCTGAGGAGCCTGCTGGGGTGGAGGGGTGGGGTTGGGCGCGGACCCTCAGCAGCATGTGGTAACCATTAGCTGAGTTTATGGGGTGAACTCAGCACGCTGGAGCCGAGAGGCTTGAATTTTTTGGGAAGGGAGCTGGGAGGTGACAGTCCAGTCCTACGTTATTGGGAGTTGGCGGGAACGTGTGGTGGTGTCTGAGTGAGGTCATGCATGACTAGAAGGCCAAGGAGACAGGGAGTGTGCCCAGCAAGGATCTGGCTCTCTAGAAAGTGCTCTGTGTCAGCTTACAAAGTACTGTTGTTGTGTTGACCGTCCCTGCCAACAAAGAGCCCCAGGCAAGGGGTTGAGAATAGTAAGAGCCAGTTCCGGTTTGCAGAGCCCTTGTATCGAGTTTACTCTAGACAGGGGCCCTAATCTATTAAGTTAACAGTTAAGGAAAGGTAGGGGAACTGAGGTCTAGGGATGGTGGCAGATGGAGACAGTGAGTTAGGTACTGTATCTGAGAACACGATCTTTGCCTTTCGCCCTTTCCAACGTAAGCTACAAAAAGAAAGAAAGAAAGAAAGAAAGAAAGAAAGAAAGAAAGAAAGAAAGAAAGAAAGAAAGAAAGAAAGAAAGAAAACACAGCCAGAATGTGAACGTGCCCCGTTTCTCTGGAGGTCAGAGCTCCTTAGTGAGCAATGGTTGCCAGAGCAGAGAAGTGTCCCTCAACCCCAGGCACCCTGAGAACATGTGGATTCTGACTGAGAGTGGAGGGAGGCCGAGGCAGTGTTTGTAATTTCTGTTGCCAACTATATAGAATTTTATAAACTTACAGGACTATGTAAAATTCAGGCGCACGGATAAACGAGCAATGTCTGCTGTGCTTGGGGAACTCAGGGCGGGCCAGCAGCACCATCTCGCCCAGCGAACGATTTTCCCTGATGCTTACAAAGGTGGCATGACCTGTCCAAGGTCGCGGGTACAAATCTTGCCCTCTCCACCTTTAAGCACCTCTGCTTTGCTCCGAGATGGGGGCAGAAATGGGTTGAATATGTCCCCTGGAGCAGATTTGGCCTGGTTGGTTAGCTCTGTTCTTCCAAGTTGTGAAATTTGGGCAAACTGCTGTTTGAGTTTCTGGAAAAATGTTGGGAATAATTCCCTTCTCAGGAATCTGTTGCAAGAAAATGACCTAATCCACAATCAACAAATGTTCATCTCCCTCTCTCTGGCCCCATGTGGTAACGCTTGTCAGGAAACAGCCTAGCTCTGCCAGCCACAAGGCTGCCCTGCAGCTCAGCTTTTCCTAATGCCCATAACATATATCCTTGCACTCTTTTAGCATGGGCACCAATGGGATTCCAGCAGCTTCTTGACTTTTGCATACTCCAGAAATGTCCACAGTCTATTTTTTGCTGTGATTTAGCTTGCAGTTAGCAGGAGCCTTCATGAAAACTTGCTTGCAAATGACAAAACCCCAATCAGGGTATGGTCGGTTTGTGGGAGATCAAGATAGAAGATGTCGCTGCTACGGAGAAGGTCTGGGGACCCCTCAGGGAAATGTTTTATTTCAGTACCATCCTGGGAAAGTAAGACTCTATTACAGTCTCCATCTTGCTTCGGAAGAAATGAAGCCAGAAGGGCTTAATATATGCAAACCAACCGTGCTGAAGCCAGAGCAAGAATCTGGGTCTCCAGAGTCCTCCTCCAAGTCTTTCCCCTGCCAGCTTTGTGTCTTTTACAGGACCCATTAGTCACTATCTGGAAGACTTGGATGATAGCTAGTCTTTCTCAAAAACAAAATAATAATAATAATACTAAGAAAAGCAGGCATGGTACTGCATGCCTGTAGCCCCAACACTTCGGAGGGTGGGTAAAAGGATCACCAGTCCAAGGTGAGCATGGGCTATGTGATGAACCCCTATCTCAGAAGTTCAAAATAGAGGCCAGGGAGGTGGCTCAGTGGGGGCACAAGGACATGAATCTCCAACCCCGAAGTTTCATGAAAAGCCAGGCTTGGCCATGAGAGCCTATAACCCCACTGTTGTAGTAATGAGAGACAGGAGAAGGGCTGGGGTTTTCTGGCTGCCTGCCTGGTTCCAGTTCATCATCCAAACCATACACAAACTCAAACAATAAAATAAAATAAGACCTTTTAAAACAGGCACACTAGTAGTACAAGAGGACTTGTTTACTATAGTGCTGGGGAGAAGAACCAGTCAGATGGGCCTGTGACATTGCTCCCCAAACACCAATTAACTTTTCATTTTAATTTGACCCAGTCAACAAACCCTCAAGAAGTGAACATTTTATTTGTATAGATTCTCCTTTAAAACCCTTTAGCTACAAATTCTATGACACCAAGAACCGGAATTCATTGTCATTTTCAAAAATGCACTGTGAACCAGACCTGGTGAGGCAGGTCTGTCACCCCACCTACTCCAGTGGCTGAGGCATGAAGGTGGCAAATTCAAAGCCAGTCTTGGAGCATAGTGACCCTGTCTCAAGGTGAAAAGTAAAAGAAAGTCAAGTATATAACTCAATGGTAGAACATGTATCTAGCATGCATACAGGTTCTGTGTTCGAATCTTAGCACTGAAAGAAAGAAAAAGTTACAGTGATTCTCTACTAAAAGAAAAAAGTCCCCCTGATTAATTATACAGAGACGAATCCCCACCCCCACCCCAAGGTAGAATGGTCACTGAGGCTATCAATATCTTCCCCTTTGTTGTAAGCTATTATTTTAAAATGTGTTACGTTTGTCTATGCTGTGGAACATTTGTTTTAATGATGCGAAGATGTGTTGCATTCTTTTATGTTGCATTTGTTTAACTCTGTGAAGCTGTGATTCTTTGCCTGTCTAAAACACCGGATGGTCTAATAAAGAGCTGAACAGTCAATAGCGAGGCAGGAGAAAGGATAGGTGGGGATGGTAGGCAGAGAGACTAAATAGGAGAACTCTGGGACAAGAGAAGAAATAGAGGAGGACACGAGGGGCCACCCACACAGCCACACAGCCAGCCACAGAGCAAGAGTGAAAGAAAAAGCCCAGAGGCAGCAGGTAGATGGGATAATTTAAGAAAAGCTGGCTAGAAACAAGCTAAGGTAGGCCGGGCATTTATAAGTAATAATAAGCTTTTGTGTGTGTGATTTATAGATTGATAAGGTGTCATTCTGTAGGGTGGGCTGACCTGTGTAGCAAAGTCTGACCTCAGACTCATGTTTCTCCTGTTTAGCTGCTGGAATTGCAGGTGCACACTGGCACTTGGCTAACCCTTGTTACAATTTAAATTAAGCCTGGCTATTGTAGGTATAGCTCAGGGACCATCAGCTTCACCTGGGGACAGATAGGACCCACTCTTCAGCGATGCCCTTGGACTACTGGTTCAAATATGAACTTAAACAAGACTTCCAAGTGTTTTCTATTTCTTTTGTGAGTCGCTAATCATGTGTTTCATGTCTTTTAGGAAGTTAGGGGTGTTGTTGTTGTTTTTAAATGGTCCTGAGAATGAAGCCAGGACCTTCTGCATGTTAGGCAGCATCCTACCATTGAGCCACCCCACCCTCACTGTTCTTGGCAGGTGCTCTGCCACTGAGCCACACACCCAGTCAGTCTTCGGGAATTAAATATGACAATGAACAGGACTGTCTCTCGATCCCTTCTTTCCTTTTGTTCCTCTTTTGTTCCATCCTTGTTCCCCTCCCCCCCACACACACACATACACACCTTTGATTTTTCAAGACAGGGCTTCAAGACAGACCCCTGACAGTGCTTGAACTTGATTTATAGACCAGGCTGGCCTCGAACCACAGATTCACCTGCCTCTGCCTTCTAAATGCTGGGATTAAAGGCGTGTGCCACCGTGCCCAGCTCCATCCTCTTCTTATAGAACGTGGCACAAACAGAAAGTTTTTATAAATAATAGAGCTAGGATTCTTTTTTTTTTTAAAGAAAATATGCAATTTCCTAAAACACCAATACATACAACTATATATGAATTAAAAACCCAAAGCATTCATCATGGTTAGATGGGGACTGAATCAAGTATTAGTCTTTGTATAAACAGTTTTTCTCTATAAGAAAAACAGATGAGCAGGTACTGTAGGAAGCTGAGGTGCTAGAGAGATGGCTCAGTGGTTGAGAGCACTGCTCTTGCTGAAAACCTAAGCTGAAGCTGCTCACAACTGCATGTAACTCCAGCTGTGGCGACCTAACACCCTCTGCTCTCTATGGGCAATGCACTCCCATGTAAAACACACACACACACACATACATATACTTAAAAATGAAAGTAAAGGTCATGGTTAAAAGAAAGAAAATAACATTTCAAGAAACCCACAAAACATGGATCCAAAATATGAAAGCTCAAAGCTATATAAAAATGTTCCAAAAGCCAGGCGGTGGTGGCGCACACCTTTAATCCCAGCACTAGGGAGGCAGAGGCAGGCGGATCTCTGTGAGTTCGAGGCCAGCCTGGTATATAAGAGCTAGTTCCAGGACAGGAACCAAAAACTACGGAGAAACCCTGTCTCAAAAAAATCAAAAAAAAAAAAAATGTTCCAAGACTTTGGGGTGGCAAGTGGTCGGGACACTCGGTGAAAACAGACATTCACGTGCTTTTTGATAAAAGTAAAAATTAAAGAGCCATTCTAGAGAGAAACCTAGACTTTATAACTAAACTTACTTTAGTTTCTTAAATTAGCATATAAAATGACGGGGTTTTATTCTGATAGCTGCATGCATACTCTGTTTGTGTTGATTCTCCTCTGCTCTCCCTAACCCCAAACATGCTCCTGTTGGTCTATCTGTAGGTAAATGTGTGTTGTGTGTATGTGTGTGTTGCTCATTTTTGTGGCCATACATGTGGAGGGCAGAGGTTAATGCCTGGTGTCTTTCTCAATTGTTCTCCACCTCATATATTGGGGCAGGTCTTTCACGGGAACCCAGAGCTTGCCAATTTGGCTATTCTAAGTGACCAGTTTGCTCCAGAGATGCCTCGTCTCCACCCTCTGAGGGGCTCCACTCCTACCCAGCAATTTCACGAGTTGCTAGAGATCCGAACGCCAGTCCTCACTCTTACACAGCAAGTCCTTTTCCTTCTGAGCCATCTGCCCAGCCCCCAGGGGCTAAATTTTAAATACAAATTACATTGCCATTACATCTCACCTACATCAAAGGCTTTTCTTTTGTGACATTGCTAATAACAGCCCCAAATGTGCTATATGGTACATTCACATAATAAATCAATGGATATTAAAGAATAGTTAAAAAGTATAAAAGAATAGAGTTTATGGCCCCAATTAAGACAGCTATCACACACACACACACACACACACACACCAGGGCTCAGAGGACATCCTGGAAGAAGGGGCAGAGAGAATGTAAGAGCCAATGATGGGGAGGTGAACAACATGTCCTCTGGCCATGGCATAGCCAGTCCACTCATGAATTCTCTGCAGCCACGGCCACCTCCAAAAGGCTTGCACAGTATTGGGCCCAGCAATATTTCATCAAGGGTGTGGAGGGTCCCCACCCCTTCCAGAAGAACCCTTGGCAATTAGCCTTGTTGCGGGAGGAGTATCACAGTCTTCAGTGGTGTAGCCACTGTTGAGTTGTCTTTGCTCTGTTGAATAACTTCCCAAACACACTGGAGCAAGTAGAGCTAACTAAACCTAGTGAGCCGCCCACAGAAAGAAGCCGTGTAAGTCGGGGGCAGGGTGTGTGTGTGTGAAGATTTCCAGTGGAGGGAGGCGGTTAGGAAGGGTAGAAATGGCCAAAATTTGCTGTATAAATGATCAAACAATTCAAAAGTAAGGCAGTAACAGTCAAAAGTATTTTTTTTAAATAGGGTTAAGAGTGCCAATGAAGAAACACTATAGACGGTTGAAGATTTGTTTTATATATATATTCTAGAACAAATAAATGTAGACTAATCCCAACTGTGTTGATTTTTTTTCCTCAAAGAATAAATTCCAAACTCACAATAAGATTTCCTCCAGGACACATGAAATTACAGTTTTTTTCTATACTTGTAATGTTTTTTGGATGTGACTATACATCTGCAGAATGAATTGATAAAACCTGTTAGTAAGAGGCACATGGTGAGGAGCCCAATAAGTCATTTCTCACCTATATTAAGAAATGTCCCTAATGGGTTCTCAATGGTTCTTCTGAAAAAAATAATCCCCAATCCTATTAGAAGGCAAGTTACGACCCGAATGTGTCTCACCTCCACACTGTGCCTCTTCCACGTGCAAACAAAGCCCCAGTCACATCCGAGGTTTCCTCCCACCTGGCCCCTGTGGTCCTGTCCTGATGAGTAGGCTTCCCTCTGTGGTGCTCTCTCAGATGCCTGCCAATTGCTAATCCCAGCTCAGCCTCACCTTTGTTCCGTTGCCTGGCAACCTATTAATGAGCGAGGAGCAGCTCCAGGTGCTGCCTTTGAGTCCCAATGGGGCGTGTGCTCTGGTTCCCTTAGAGCCCACCCAGCTTGCTTCCAACATTTCAAAAGCTAAAACCTCCTGAAAGTTTCCTGTGACTGATGCCCTGAGAAGGAGCGATACTAGAAACGCAAGAACCCCCCAAAGTATACCAGCTCCTTTAAGGATATTCCTCAACTCCAAGACATCCTTACAGAGGAGGATGCAGATCTTATTCATTTGAGACAGGGCTTTAACCTAGGTCTTGAACCCATATAACTGAAGCTGCCCTTGAACTCCTGATCCTTCTGCCTACCCCTCCCAAATGCTGGGATTACAGGCTTGGACCACCATGCCTACTCTCAGAAGCATAACTCTTTAATGGCCAGCTTCCCTCATCAAATTACTGAACCATGAAGTGGGGCAGAACACACAGCCGGCAGTTTGACAAGCCCTCCAGGCAGTCTTAGTGCACACTCAAGTTTGACCCCTCCATCATCATTCTCAGAAAGTGTTTTTCGTTCATTTGATGGATAGATCAATCAATCAATTGATTGGTTGATTGATTGATTGATGATTTGAGACAGGATCTCATCATGGAACTCTGGCTGGCCTGGAACTTTCTCTGTAGACCAGGCTGGGCTCGAACTCACAGAGATCCACCTGCCTCTGCCTCCCAAGTGCTAGGAGCAAAGACATGCACCGCTAGATAGATTTTGTTAGTCATCAGATTGGCACCAACCCCAGCTCACAAAAGAAACAACAGATGTAATTGCATGGTAAACAAAAGCACACTGAGTTGTTCTAAGAGGCAGGTTACAGCCTTGAGGAATTCAGCCAGAAAAGTGTTTCCAGGGAAGCAGTATCTATGCTGAATCCTTCAGAGCGAACAAAACTGAATCAGCCAGGCGTGGTGGCTCATGCCTGGAATCCCAGCACTTGGGAGTCTGAGGAAGAAGGATTGCCTGAGCTACCCTGGGCTACAAAGTGAGACCGTTTTCTCAAAGATCTGAAAGAAAAGCTGCTGAGATAGCATAACCGGTAAAGTACTTGACTTGCCAGCATTAGGATCCATAAAGCTGGCGAATGTGGCCTGCATCTGTAATGCTGGCACTGGGGAGATGGCAACAGCAGAGCCTTGGTTCTCTCTCGTTGGTCGGTCTCGCTTAATCCAGGCAAGAAGAGATGCTATGATTAAAAGACCAAAACCCAAAGATCCAAGATTAACCTCTGGTCTCCACACATATACATGCATCGGGATGCTTATATACAGATACTTCACACAGAGGAACGTGTTTGCACACATGTCCTGGATAGTTTTATGTCAGCCTGACACAGCTAGAGTCATCAGAGAGGAGGGAATCTCTATAAAGAAAATGCCTCCAAGACATCCTGCCGAAGGAAAGCCTGTAAGGTATTTTCTTAATTAGTAATTGATGGGAGAAGGCTCGGCCCATGGTGGGTGGTGCCATCCCTGGGCTGCTGGTCCTGTGTTCTATAAGAAATCAGACTGAGCAAGCAATGGGAAGCAAGCCAGCAAGCCAGTAAGCAGCGCCCCTCCATGGCCTCTGCATCAGCTTGGGCGTCCAGGTTCCTTCCCTGTTTGATTTCTGTCCTGACTTCCCTCAGTGACGGACTATGGATGTGGAAGTGTTAGTCAAATAACCCTTTCCTCCCTAACTTGCTTTTGGTCATGGTGTTTCATCACAGCAATAGTAACCCTCAAAGGCAGACAATTGGAGCAGAATTGTGGGGTATTGCTGTGACAGACCCGATCATGTTGTTTTGGGGAGGACTGAAGAAGAACTTCAAACTCTGGGCAAGAAAAGAAGGCACTGAGTGTTCAGAGCTTGGTGGGTTGTTCTGTGGGAGCTTTGAGGAAAGGGTGTTGAGAGAAATGCAGCTGGACGCCTGGCTTGTGATGTTCCAGGGGGAAGTTTGGAGATCACTTAAATACTATTTGGACCCTTGCATATTTGCTATTTTGAATTAGGATTCTGTGGTTCTGGTCGGCTGGGACTGAGGAATCAGCCACCCTTAACAAGAGTCCAGTGCCACAGACGTGGCCTTTGCTTTATTGGGACAACTGATGCTGGTCAGCTGGAGCTGAGAAATTAACTGTGATTAAGAAGAGACCAGTGTCACTGAGGTGAAATCATCTGGGAGGTGTTTCCTCCTGGTCAGCACAGAGAAGCTGTGTTCCACAGGCAGCCAAGGTTGTACACAGCGCTGCCACCTGAACCTACTGGTATAAGAGTCACCCAGGGTCTACGAGAGCTAGTTCCAGGACAGGCTCCACAGAGAAACCCTGTCTCGAAAAACCAAAAAAAAAAAAAAAAAAAAAAAAAAAAGAGTCACCCAGGTGGTACTGGCTTTGAAGGTATGAAAGGGTCATGGAGGGCAGCTAAGGCTTGGCACTGTGAGAGGCAAAGAGAGGCCATTAGTGAAGGTGCAGGTTCAGTGGTACTTAAATACCCAAGACTGAAAGGGTTATGCATAGAAATTGAGATTTGGTACCATAAGGAGAGCACAGGAAAGGCTAGTGGTGAAAGTGAAGCCTAGTTGCAACAGAAGACCTCTGCATTTTGGAGATGCCAGTAGCATGGGAGGACCACCAAGAACAAAAGCAGCCATGGAGTAAGTCAGTCGGAGCCTAAGAGACAAGAGTGTGTGTGCTGGAGAAGGTAGAGCCAGAGAAGTGACCCAGGTTCTTTGGAGTTGCCCAGGTGACCCTGAGCGAATTCTAGAGTCCTTTACATTGTTGTAGGGTTGCTTTGCTTTGGTTTGATTATGACTGTGGCCTGGTTCTTCCTTCTTGAAGTGTGAAAGTATTTATCTTATTTTTGATTTTATGAGAACCAACAGTTGAGAGACACTGGATTTTAAAAGACTTTGAATTTTAGAGAATGAACTTTTAAGTGTTTTAATCTTTAAAGACTTTGGAATGTCTATACTGCAAATGTGGACATTTATGTGTGATTTGGGCGTAAACAAGAAAGGAAAGGTTGTAACTAAATGTTGATGTGTTTTTGTGTCAAGTTGACAAGGGGTCAGGTGTGCTGGCTAATTTAATCTCAACTTGACGCAAGCCAGAGTCATCGGAAAGGAAGGAGCCTCGATTGAGAAAATGCCTCTATAAGATCTGTCTGTGGGCAACTGGTTGGACATTTTCTTTACTAATGTTCGATGGGGGAGAGTCCAGGCCCTGTAGGTAGTGTCATCCCTGGACTGGTGGTCCTGGTTCAATAAGAAAGCAGGCTGAGCAAGCCATGAGGAGCAAGTTAGTAAGCAGCAACCCTCCGTGGCCTCTGTGCCAGCTCCTGCCTCCAGGTCCCTGCTGTGAGTGAGTTCCTGTCCTGACTTCCTTCAATGATGAACAGTGATATGGAAGTGTAATCCCAATAAACCCTTTCCTTCCTGCCTTGCTTTTGGTCATGGTGTTTCTTCATAGCAATAGCAGTCCTAACTAAGACGTCATACATACTCAGAATTTCAAAATAATAATAGTAAGAATTAAAGTGAGAGAGAGAGAGAGAGAGAGAGAGAGAGAGAGAGAGAGGGAGAGAGAGAGAGAGAACAAAGGGGCTCCCAGTGGGAGTAATATGACACGCAAAATCACAGAGTTTGAATCTTACAGCAAGGAAGTTGAAGAACCAGAAAGAGCGCTCTTCAGGGTGAACTAGAGATTGAACCTGGGGCCTCAAGACCGCCAGGCAAGCGTTTTACCCTCGCACTGCATGTGCCTCCTCTCCTAAGGTCTTTAAAAGACATAATCAGAATGATTTTTAGGAAAAGCATTCAGGCCATGGACTGGCTTGAGGTTGGACCAGATTGGAAGCCAGGAGACCTGCTAGGCGACCATTGTCACCGTTAATTAGGAACTAACACTAGCAGCTGAGAAGAAAAAGACAGGGCATCTTCAGGAGCTGTTGAACAAATAGTATCCACAGCTAAGAGAGGCCATTGTCCAAGATAATGTGCTGTCTCTCACCTTAAAAGCGTCCTGTCTTCTCAGTCAAAAGCTGGCTCTTTCTCTTACGAAAGGCAGGGACAGGTGAGAAAGGACAGGGATTCAGAAGACAGTGGAAGATCTGATTTTTTCTTTAATGTTAAGCTTTTCAAATGTTGCATGTGTGCACGTGTGTGAGATGGATGCATACATGCAGGTATATGCATACATGTGTGAACTCAGAGACCAGAGGACAACATCAGGTGTCTTCCTTAATCACTCTCCTTAATTTCTGAAACAGAACCTCTCACTGAACATGGAACTCAACAACCAGGCTAAGCTGGCTGGCCAGTGAGTTCCAGGGATCCCCCTGTCTCTGTCTCCTCATCACTGGGATTCTAGGCCATGAGCCAACACACCTGGCTTTTTATGTGGGAACTGAGGACCAAGCTCCCATCCTCATGTTTGCATGGCAAGGACTTTACCAAATGAGCTATCCTGAGTCTGTTAAGCATTGTGCATCTGTGGGACACCTGCACACAGATAGCATCACTAGACACGTGGATGTTGGAGCGTACAGCTTCTGAGAAGAAAACAGGAAGGTATGTTCAGTTGTCTGGTGCAGCCAAAGCAGTAGTGTCTGGAATTGAGTCTTGAAAGAGGCCTCTATGTATAGTGACAAGGATGTCCTCGCAGTACCTTGCTGACCAATATTGATGGGAGATTTTGCCAACTTCAGGTGGTAGAGACATGCTCAGGGGGCAGGACTAACATCATAAGAGACACGAAGACAAAGAGTCTGATGCCAAGATGAGCATCCTACAGAAAGGGGCAGAGAAGAGGGATTCTAGCCTTCAGCATCTGGGAACGTCCTGTGGTATGGAAGTTTGACTTAGGCAGAGGAGGCAACGGTAAGAGCAGAGCTACATTGCAGAAGGGGACAGTTGGAGAGATGGCTTAGTTAGGAAAATGCCTGCCACTGAAGAGATGCCAAGCACCTCCCTTCCCCCAAAAAAGCCGGTCTTGGAAGTCTATGAAACTCACTGACCAACCTGAGTTTCAGGTCCACCGAGTGACTCTGTCTGAAAAAATAAAGGTGATGAGGAAAAGACACTTAACATTGAACTGGCCTTGGGCCTCCACATGCATATCCAACACACACAGACATGGGCATGCACAAAGCATCAGAGGTTCTCTCTCTCTCTCTCTCTCTCTCTCTCTCTCTCTCTCTCTCTCTCTCTCTCTCTCCCCACCTCTTCGTCTCATCTATATCACTGAATGTGAGGCAAAGGGACTTGGCAGCCTTAAAGGTAGAACAGGATGTAGAAGTTTTGAGATATTTACGTTGGATGAGAGGAACAAATCTGAGCAACAGATTTAACAGACATATCTTCCTCTGATTTTCAACAATTTAACTCTCCCTACATTTCCTGTGTTAAGAGAAAGCTTGCTTTTTCATTACCCTGGGAATCCAAGCAGGATTTGTTTTCCTATAGCAGGGAAGAGCCATCCTGTAGATGTCACATATGCTAAGCAAATATTCTCCCAATGAGCTACTCCCCAGCCTCTCACTGGGGGATTCTAGGCAGGTGCTCCACCACTGAGCCACACCCCAGGTGGTAGCCACACCCCAGCCCCTCACTGGGGGATTCTGGGCAGGTGCTCTACCACTGAGCCACACCCCAGCCCCTCACTGGGGGATTCTAGGCAGGGGCTCTACCACTGAGCCACACCCAGCCCTTTTGATATTCTAAATCAATCACCTATGGCCACCTACCCTGAAGGATTAGAGCATAAATTTGAACCCATGTCTCTCAGTGTTGTCTTCTGTCTGGGGGGGAGGCAGGACAAAGATAAGAAAGGTGTACTATGAATGCATAGTAAAGAGATCTTAAGGAGCACATTGTTCAACAGAGGACATGTTTAAAGTTAAATGAATGAGAAATGTTTTGTGTTCTTTTGGTACAAAGCCCAGCAGTGATGGGCTCCCAGGGAAGGCAATGACACCTGTGACTGGCTCCACCACCTATGGAGTCCAAGGCATTGCGCTCCTCTGCACCATCTCTCAAGATCTGTCTACTGGATGGTAGAGAGGCCTTGCTCACACTGACCTAACACCAAACTTTCTGCAGCGTCCTCATCAGTCTTCATTCTGTGCTCTGCTGCTTCATCCAAGTGACACCATGGTCCCCTGCTGCCCAAAACATCATATGCAGTACCAGAGATAATAGACATGCACAGACAGGGTTAATTGTAGAAAGGTTTCTCGTTACCAATTACGAGAACTAGAGGCTGGAGTAACAGTTCAGCCGTTAGGAGTCCTGGCTTCTCTTGTACAGGCCCTAAGTTCAGTTCCTGGTACCTTTATCAGATGGCTCATGATTGCCTGTAACTTCAGCTCCAGGGCTCCAAAGCCTGACCTCTGCAGACACATACACTCATACCCACATCTACAGACAGAGGCACATACACACATATTTTAAATAATAGTAATTGTGAGAACGTGGTTCTTTATGCCAGAATCTCATGCTTCCCAAGCTGACCTTGTCCTCTTGCTATGTAGCTAAGAATGACCTCGAACCTTTTATTCTTTTTCCTCTCCCTCCCAAGCGTTAGGATTATAGGCGTGCACTACCACACTTATATCCTTTCGCAGCTGAAGCCCAGGGTTTCCAGCTTTCCGGGCAGGCACTGTATCTACTGAACTCATCCATCTTCAGCCTGTCCTCACCTCCGGTTTTAACCCACCTTCACCCGTAAACTGAAGATCTTTTTAAGTCTTCGTCTGTATGAGTGCATGGTAGGTTAGGCAGGTGTGCATATAAACAGGTGCATTCAGAGGTCATAGGACCTTGTTTGAGTCAGTGTAGCAGTTTATAATTGGCTCTCATAATCTCATAGGAAGCAGCACTTCATCTATCGTTGGAGTGGGTATGACGTTGTTGGAGGAAATGTGTCACTGTGGGGGCTTTCGGGTTTCCTATGCTCAGGATACTGCTAGGTGTATCTCAGTTGACTTCCTATTGCCTGCAAGATGTGGGACTCTCAGCTATTCCTCCAGCACTGCATCTGCCTGCATGCCATCATGCTCCCCACCATGATGACAATGGACGGAACCTCTGAAACTATAAGCAAGCCCCAATGAAATGTTTTCCTTATAAAAATTGCTGTGGTCGTGGTGTCTATTCATAGCAATAGAAACCCAAAATAAGACAGTCAGGGTTTCTTACTTTCTTAGGCTAGCTGGCCCATGCACATCTGAGGATTCTCCCCTTTACCTTGGTCTTGCCACAGACATGCACTACCATGTGTGACGTTACATGTATTCCCAGGATCCAAACTCAGATCCTCAGACTCATGATTAAAGCTCTGAGCAATTTCCCCATCTCTAAACTGACTTTTTAATCCAGCCCACCTTTTGGCCATTTTGAATAAGTTGAAGCCCCTCTATAGGCTTCAGTTTTTGTCACCCAAAATGTGGTGTCAAATAACCATTATACTCTGTCCTAAGGATCGGGGCATATGGGGTGACAACTGGGAACTGGAATTGTTTGGAGGAACTTCTTGCACATGTGCCTGATACTTCAACTTGGTTGCTAGCAGACTCCTCAGGAACCGACAACCAGGAGCTTATATGGGGTTACTTCCTGTGTCTTGAGCTTTGGTACAGTTTGAAATGGAATCCATTCCACCCACTGGAGAGTTTGAACACTTGCCCCATAGCAGGTGGTTCCATTTGGAGAAATTTTGAGACCTTTGTGGGCAAGTGGGCAAAGGACCTTTTGTGGTCACTGGGAAAGGACTTTTAAAATGGCATCCTCATCCAGTTCCTGCCTAAGATCTCTTCTCTGGTCAGCCATGATGTGAAAAACAGCTGCTACAAGCCACACAGACAGAACTGCCGCAGCCATCATGCCTCCCTACCATCCTTGATGGATACCCACAAAACCACAAGCCAAAAGGAATCCTTTGCCCTTAAACTGTTTTTATTGATATTCTATCACCAAAAGGAGGGGTGGTGTCGGGGGAAGAAAGGTCCCATGACAAGATGACTGGATTCTGAGAAGGAGTACCTGACAGAGCATGTGGAAACCACATGACCTTCCCTGGCTTGCTCTGGAGCTCATGCAGTAATAATCTATTGCAGTCTGGTGGTTACAGTCCAGACAGTAAAAGCAGCCTAGAGGCAATAGGACAGGTGCCTAGACATTACTCCTGTTCTGTTTGTTAGGAAGTGCACCAATGTGGGGCTGACTACATCCACACAAAACCTGAGAAAGCTTGTGCAGAGCAGTGTGTTACAAATTGTTTAATGGTGACCCAGACCCACTGCAACCCTGGAGCTGGGGCAATGTGCATGGCTCTCAAAGGCAATAAACATGCCTCTGATATGTTTGACTGTATGGAGCCAACAGGCAGTGCCATGGAGTTGGTCCTAGCCATGCCCACTTAGCATTTTTTAAAAAGTATTTCTGGTCAAAAAATAATTACAGATACACATGCAATAAAGACAAATCCAGATGGAAAAGACTTCTAAATGGGTAATGGTGTTGGATAAATAAATGTAGGCTTGGGAGAGAGAAGAAGTAGTATAAAAAGAAGTAAATGGTTTTGTAAAATAAATAAATAAAACAAAGGCTTTAAAGGGAAAGAGTACAGGCATTCATAGATTAAAGGAATAAAGAAAAATAAACCACATAAGGATGAAAAATACACAGAGAGTCTGGATTATGTATATTATTGTGTTTTCTTTAAATTTTTTTTTACTGTAAATGAGCTAAGTACAGAGAGACACCATGTAGCTGCTGCCGAAGGAGACAGGTGCCTGGGAACTTTATTAGTAAACCATGAGCCTTGTAGTAAAATATAAAATAATAGAAATAGGTTAATTTAAGATATAAGATGTGGCTAGCAACATGCTTAAGCTATTGGTCAAGCAGTGTTTTAAATAATACAGTTTCTGTGTGATTATCTCAGGTCTGGGCAGTCAGAAATGAACAAGCAGCCTCCACCTACAAAATGGCATCCAACATGGAGCCCAAACCCACAACCCTGAAATTAAGAGTCTCATGGTCTACTGAATGAGCCTGGAAATGGGGCTGTGAGCATGGCTCGAAAAGCTGGCACTGATCGAACAGTCTCTACCAACAGTTGGGTGGATTGTTTGGTTTTGTGTGTATATTAGGACATATGTGTGCATGTTTACATGTGAGCATGCAGAGGCCAGAGGCCAACCTCAGTTGTCAATCCTAAGAAGTTCTACCTACCTTGTTTTTGAGACAATGTCTCTCACTTTTTTGCCAGAGTTTACCCATTCGACTGGGCTGACCAACTGATAATTCCCCAGGGAACTGCTTATTGCCATCTCCCCAGTGCTGGGATTACAAGCATGTGCCACCACACCTGATATTTCCCCCATGGGACGTGGGCCTTATATTCAGGTCTTCATGACCCAAATTTATCCTCTGAGCTCTCTCCCCAGCTCCTGGTTTTTGGAGATAGATCTCACTTTATAGTATAAGGAGTGAATATGTAGCCCAGACTGGTCTCAAACTCACAGCAATCCTCTTTCCTCAGCCTACCTAATGCTGGGATAGCGAGTGTGGACCATTGAGACCTGCTTAGATCCTGCCCTTGTTTATGGAGAAAAGCAAAGCCATGTTGCAGAAGAGAGATGGCTAAAATGTATCCCTTGGAAAAAACACCATCAGCTGTAAATATTCCTTGAAAGTTCTCAGAAGTTCCTGGATGAAGGGTCCTTGGCTAGATCTGAAGCTCTGCATTGGAGGCTGGTGACACCAGACTCCACACAGAGTCAAGTCCTCCCACCAGGTGAGGGTGATGGGCTCATTAAGTACCTTTAGTACTGTGCATTGAAACCTAGTCCTCAATAATTCAGATTATGTGCTTGGAGACAGGGCCTTTAAAGAAGTGATTAAGTTAAAATAAAGTCATTAGGAGGAATTCAAATCCCTCTGACTGGTGTCTTTACATGAAGAAATCATTAGAATGCAGATAGGCAAAAGGAACCTACAAAGTCACAGGGAGAAGACAGCATCTGTAAGTTAAGGAGAGGGCCTGGGGAAGCCAGCCCTGTCCATACCTTTTTCTTGAACTTGGACTTCTGCCCTCTGGGACTCTAAGAAAATCATTGTCTGTCATTAGGCCACCACCACTCATGTCTTACTTGAGTGGACATAGCAACATGTTCCAGTGCAGTACTAAGTACCTTTGGTAATTAATAGGATAGGGCCTGCCATTCTTGCTTACACTACCTGTGCTATAAATCCATCCATCCATCCATCCATCCATCCATCCATCCATGCATGCATGCATGCATGCATGCATCCATCCATCCATCCATGTATGCATGCATGCATCCATCCTTCCATCCATCCATCCATGCATCTATCCATCCATCCATCCATCCATCCATCCATCCATGCATCCATGCATGCATGCATCCATCCATCCATCCATCCATGCATCTATCCATCCATCCATCCATGCATCCATGCATCCATGCATCTATCTATCCATCCATCCATCCATCCATCCATCCATCCATCCATGCATCCATCCATCCATTCGTCCATCCATCCATCCATCCATTCATCCATCCATGCATCTATCCCTCCATCCATCCATCCATCCATCCATCCATCCATGCATCCATCCATCCATTCGTCCGTCCATCCATCCATTCATCCATCCATGCATCTATCCATCCATCCATCCATCCATGCGTGCGTGCGTGCGTCCGTCCGCCCATCCATCCATCCATCCATCCATTCATCTATGCATCCATCCATCCATTCATCTATGCATCCATCCATCCATCCATGCATGCATCCATCCATCCATTCGTCCGTCCATCCATCCATCCATCCATCCATTCATCTATGCATCCATCATCCATCCACCCATCCATCCATTCATCTATGCATCCATCCATCCACCCATCCACCCATCCATCTATCTTAGTATTCTCATATACCTGTGCTCTTGGCATTTAGTTTCTATGGGGACATTTATATGAACTTTTCAATTATAACAAGTTTACCTGCAGTTTGCTTTCTAACTTCTCATAACACTCCCACCCCCATCCCTTACTCCCATGCCCACCCCACCCCCCTTATAAGGCTTAGTGTCCTTGAAGACAAATTTAGCATTTGAGGTACACTTTTTAAACCTTTCCGTCTTCCATGTCATATTCATTGATTTATTCCATCACTCTGAAAAGTTACTAGCTAAATGAGGTGTATGACTAAAGGGTCACATAAAAATGACAAGAAGTACTTAGGTGGGGAGGGGAGCAAGCCTTAAAGTAGTTCATGTTTATTTTTTTTAAGATTTATTTATTTATCATGTATACAACATTCCTTCCATGTATGCTTGCAGGCCAGAAGAGGGCACTAGATCTCATTACAGATGGCTGTGAGCCACCATGTGGTTGCTGGGAATTGAACTCAGGACCTCTGGAAGAGCAGTCAGTGCTCTTAACCTCTGAGCCATCTCTCCAGCCCCAGTAGTTCATGTTTTTTTGGCCCATAATTATACTTTAACAAATTCATAGTTAAAATAACTAAAAACAAGAGCCTTAATGTGTGCAAAAGTACGTATCTCTAAATTATGGTAAGAGGAGAAAAATAAGAGGCAGTCAAAATATCCAATAATGAGAATATTATACATTATGAAATAATTAAATTCATATTTTCAAAGGATATCCAATAATAAAGGGAAATGGTCAAAATAGTGTTAGGTGGGAAATTTATTATGCTTTTATCTCTTATAATATTTGTAATACTCGCATATAGATGGGTGAATGGGTGGAAAACTGGTGGGTGGATGAATAAATTGGATGGATAGGTTAATGGGATGATGCATGGATGGACAGATGACTGGATGAATAAAAGAATGGGTGGTGGCAGAAGGAATGATACGGATGGGTAGATGGATGGGAACCTGGATAGATGGGAGAACGTGTGAATTGATGAATGGTGGGAGAGACTGGTGGATGGCTTGATGGATGGATAGGTAGAGGGACAGATGACTAAGTAGGAGGATGGATAGATGCATGGGAGGGAGGATAACGGATAGAATGGATGGGAGCATTCACTGATGAATGTGTGATATAATACAGTGGATGGATAGATGCATGCATGCATGTATACCACATGGAGAGATTAAAAAAAGATGCACCCAATATTAATGGTGGTCATTCCTGCACAGGATTTTTCTTTCTTCCTTTAAAACTTCTGAAATGGAATGTGGTGTTGTACACTTGCAATCCCAGAATACAGGAAGCTGAGGCAGGAGAAGCAAAGGCCCAGTATGAGCTACATAGTGAGATCCTCTTTCAAATAATATGAAATAATAAAACTTCTTAGACTCTAAGAATTTCCAGAAGAGACCATTTCTCTTTATAATACATAAGACCCAATCATAGAGAGTTCTACACTTCAGCATGGGGGTGGTGCTGGCCCCTGTTCCCCCCACATTAGGTGGAGCTCTTGGCAATGCCATTTTCAGTACTGTTGCCTCTTCCCAGCTCTTCCCAGCTCTCATTTTACCCCACTTTCCCTTTTCTCCTCCTCTCAGTGAACAACACATCAGAAACTGCCTCAGCCTGACTGGCTTCGCCCTGAGCTTGACAGTAGCACCGGAGAACATTTGGTGGGAACACAGAGAAGCACAATTGAAAACTGGAAGGGGTCTGAGAAACCATACAACATAGTTATTTATCCTAATGTCAGACTGAAAAGCAAGAAATGTACAAGAGAACATTCCGGTTTGCCAGAATAAGCCATTATGGCTCTCTCATCCATGAAGTTGCCTGAGTCATTTTTGAAACTATTTGTATTTCCAAGCCTGAACCATTTCCATAAATCTGTGACTCCTGTTGTGAGGCTCAAGCTGGAGGACAGAGTATAATAGAAATGCATATGGGGAAAGCCTCATGGCTACTCTCCCTGCCTCTGTGCACTAGAGGAACCCACAGTGGTGGCCCTTGGCTAAAGCTGGGTCAATGTGATCTGTAGGATGGGCATGGTTGGCAGCACTGGATCAGCCTGCCTCTGTAGCCACGTATTCAGAGCCTGACTGGGAAGTTTCAGATCCTTGCCTGGTGTGGCTGGCTGAACAAAAGATATGTAGACCAGAGCCTGGGGCAGTTCTTGTGTGTGTGCCCACATGCATGCATATGTACATGCGTGTGTGTGTGTGTGTGCGTGATGTGCACTATGTGTCCTATGCACACACCTGTTCCCATGCAGAGGCCAGAAGAAGATATTGGGTCTCCTATTCTGTAAGTCTCTGCTTGATTCCCTCGAGACAGGGTTTCTCTGAACCTGGAAATAGGCTGAAAGCCAGTGAGGTGCCTGCCTGTATTTTCCTTTCTCCATCTCCCACAATACCAGGGTTGTGGGCACACGTATGGACACCAGGCTTTTCTTGGTGGATGGTGGGGATTCTAACTCTGGTCCTCATGCTTGCACAGCAAGTGCTCTTTCCCACTAAGCCATCTCCCAAGCTCTAACATCTCTTGTATTCAAGAATCCCACAGTGCACCGTGCAAGCATCAAAAAGATCAAGTCGGCATGCTCGCCACAGAGGTCTGAGCAGAGAATTGGCATGATTAATGCTGAGCAGCTACGAGTGGGGGCATGGTTGAGGAAGGAGGTCTTTGAATTGGGAGTTAAACAACATAGCCAATTCACGAGACAGTAGTGATCACAGTGGAGAGCAAGATAATATTCAAACGAAGTTACAAATGAGGACCAGGAAAGTTCGGGGAAAAGATACAGGGTACGGAGAAGGCTGTGGAAGGCAAGGCATTTCAGAAATCAGAGGGATAATGAGCTATGTCATTTGATGGCCGTTCTGGGCCGACATGTTCCAACTGTAGCACACAGTTCTTCTGCGGTCTGTCCTTGGTTCACAGCTGATTTTTCCCCCTAGAAGCATTGTCAGGGTTTGCCCCGAAGCAGCTCATTTTCCAGTTTCTTGCCCAGTCACTCAGCCCTGTAGACCTCTGACCTCCATCTCCATTGGCCTGGCCTTCTACCACCCAGGAAGGTACAAGGTCACGCGCTGCAACACGGACTTCACTGGGCACATTTTGTTTCCGATTGTTTGCAAACGTGTCAGTGGGGACCATTTCCGGCGCTCTTCTCTGCTCCCTGCAGCTGGTACAGCCCCTACCAGAACAGCCTCTTTTTCCTCCCTGTTTTAGCATCATTTTCTTGCCTAATTTCATCATCCCACACTGCCCTCCTCCCGCTATGGTAACTAAAGGTTTGAAAGCAGATTTTGGTGCAGATCTTTGAACATCTAGCACATTATTTCCATCTGTTTCCTTTTGACCAGGAGCTGGTTTGCTCCTATAAGAGCTGTCACTAGGCCCGACTTTCTCCTTCCCAGATAATGAAGCTTTCTCTTGGAGGTAGATGATTACGCTGTTTATTCTGAGTCACCATCTTGCCTAGAACAGAAGCGACATCCACTCGTCTGTTCTCAGGGTCATTGCTAGCTACGCAATGTCCCCACTAGGCTAATTTTCACCAATGTCCTTTATTCTTAGAGGGCACATTTTAAAGGCACACTGTCCTCAACAGTATAAAGGTGATCAAAGAGGCCCAAGAAAAGTTTTTTTTTAAAAAAAAAAAAAAAAAAAGAAAGAAAGAAAAAAAAAAACCTCTCTTCTAACAAAACATTTGCATCATATAAAATGTTCTAGGGGAACGTATTGTCTTAGTCACTTTTCTATTGCCATGACAAAGGTAACTTATAAAAGAAAGGGTTTAATTCGTAGACTCGCAGATCCAGAGGGTTAAAACTCACAATTAATGTGGCAGGGAGAATGGCAACAGGCAGGCAGGCCTTGTACTTGAGATTGTACATCTGCTCCACAAACACAGGGCAGAGAGAGAGAGAGACAGAAAGAGAGAGAGAGAACTAACTGGGAATGGCATGGGCTTTTGAAATCTCAAGATCACCCCTAGTGACACACCTCCTAATCCTTTCCAAACACTTCCACCAGCTGGGGACCAAGCATTCAAACACATGAGCCTGTGGTAGCCATTCTCATTCAAACCCCCACATTCTCCCGCCTGGCCCCCAAAGGCTTGGAGCCCTATCATTATGCAAAAGGCATTCAGTCCAACTTCAAAAGTCCCCAATAGTCTATAGCCATTTCAACAAAGCTTAGAATACAAAGTCTCTTTTGAGATTCAAGACAATCTCTTAATTGTAGCCTCTGTCAAATCAAACAGCAAATTATATACTTCCAACATGCAATGGCCCGGAATATATATTACCATCCCGAAGGGGTGGAAAGGGGGCATAGTGAGGAAATACCGATCCAAAGCAACACCAAAACCCAGCAGGGCAAATTCCAAATCCTGTAGCTCCACATCTGATATCAAAGGGCTTTGATGGCTCCCTCCCCTGCCCCCCAGCTTTGCTGTCTACAACACACCTCTCTCTCTTGGGCTGGTTCCACTTACTGTCTACAGCTCTCCTTTGGCCATAGCTCTGGCATCTCCAACACAACCCAGGATTCACTTTCATAGCTTGATGCAATGGCTTCTCAGGGCCTTCACGAAGGGACTCCTCTGCCACTTTCTTTAACTGTGGAAGAAGATTCCTCAGTGCCTTCGCTTCTCTGTTCTTCATGACTCTACAGCCAGAATCAAGTGAGTGATGCTGCCTCGTTCTGCTGCCTGCTTGAGACAGAACCTGGCCCACACCTTGAATTTTATTTGTATAAGCTTTGATTTGTTGTTGCTCTTTAGGGATGGATGATTCCTTGGGCCTTTTCTTTTTCCCACAAATTGCAGGATTCGCTGGGCAGGGTCTCACCCAGGGGGCATTTCTCCCTCTATTCCATTTCTCCATAGGTCTTTCTTTAAACTTCGTATTCCTTTGAACATAAGACTTGGCTCCGACATTGAATTTTCTGGTTCTCTTTGACTCATCAGATTGTATTTTGTATTTCTTTTTGCCCTGCTCACTCCCTTTCACTGTAGCCCTCCACACGAGTGATTACTAATAACCACACAGCAGAGTCAATACCAGGCTGCTTTGAAATCTCTTGCCAACACAATTTCTCCAAATTTTTTCCATTTAGCCTTAAGCAGATTCTTTAGACAGGGCAAAAGGCAACTGCCAAAATACCATAAACACACATTAGTTGTAAGTAAAAATAATAAACAACAAAAATAAATGTTTAAGGAAAGGTCAAACATGTAAATGGGAAAACACAGAAACCACCCTGAAGGAAAGAGGAGAAGCAAGCCAACCAATAGGGTGATTCCCAAGCCCCAGGGTTTTGCAAAACCCAGTTTTTGGTTTCCCAAGTCCATTCTTACAAACACATTATTAAAAGCATTATCGAGGCCAGCCTGGTCTACAAGAACTGGGTCCAGGACAGGCCCCAAAGCCACAGAGAAACCCTGTCTCAAAAAACAAAACAAACAAAACAAAACAAAAAAAAGCATTATGGTAGGTAACTATGGCAAAGCCAGCAGCTCAGATGATAGTTGCTACCGAAGAGTTTTTGTAGCCATTTGGTAGAGGGAGCTTAGAACACCATGAAGGTTGGGAAAGGAAACATTGAGACTCATCCAGGGGCAGCAGAAGCGGGAGGGAAACATGGGAATGGATGGGGCAGGCTAGGCAGGTTTTTGGTTGGCTGGAATAATTTCACATTCTGGGAGCATAGGGCCTGTCCTCAATGGTCTGTCCCTGGGGGATGGGGAGGTATCAAGGCAGGTGGATGGTAGTCCAGGCTCTAAAAGGAGGCTTCTGGGAATTTGGGTTTTGAATAAGTTGGTTTGCATTTATAATACTCACAGGCGAACCTTTGCCATATTGGGTGACTTTTCCTGGGGAGACATGAATAAACATCAACTCACCCCTGAAAGGGCACCTGACATCAGACCAAAGAAATGACTCCATTTCAGTTTTGTATGCTGATCTAGTGAGTTCATTGGGGTTTGTTACAAAAACAAAACAACAGCAACAACATTAACGAGAAACATGGATGCAGTGTTACTCACAGCAGCCTGGGTAAGGAATTCCCTACAGAAACATACGTGAGGGGTTCTTTATAGAAGTCTGAGTGTCTGGGACAGCTGCATCAACAAACCCACCGCAGCATGGGTGACGATAAAGGTCGCGTTTTCTTGGAATCCTCTGAACAACTTGTAGGCAGCTACACCACTGAAAAGCTTCCTCTTCGACCCCAGCCATTCATTTGCTCAGGGAAGGACTCTGTGAGTCTTTCAAATGTCTGGTAAACAACATAGGAAGCTTAAGGTCATTTATTCCCTCCTCTCTACAACCGAGGTAATGTTTCAGTCTGAAGGCGACAGCTACAGAAGACATCTCTAGGGGTTCAGTAAGTCTGGGGATGGGAACCCAGACCCTCCAGGGTCAGCGATGCCTTCTGGTGTCAAACCATGAAAACTAAAGAATGAGAAGACATGATCACCACACTGTGGTCATTGTTGGTATCCTTCCAGGAGCTTTAAATAGAGTTACTCTTGGCCAGTTGAGTCAGAATTGGAGAGGAAATGGAAGGGCTCTAATGGAATCAATATTGAGAAGTAGTGTCTCACACCACCTCTCCCCACTGCCACCGGTGCAGACCAGAGACTGGCAGGCAGACACTGATGGTTCAAGGTTCTTTGCAATGACGTGTATGGAGACACGCGGATAGTTACAGGAAAGGAGGTGGTTCATTAGGGAAGATGTGCAGGGGAGCCAAGAGATGTGCCCTATCGCTTGCCCGTGGCTTGGCTCAAAGAACTTCAAAAGGGAAAGGGGGTTGGAAGGAGGTATACAGTAACCGTTTATGAACCTATAGCATTCTTAGAACATGGACTTTCCTGAGTATGCTCCCTTGGTTTTGAGCAGTTCAGGTAGATTAAGGGCTGACAGTCTTTTCATTGCTGTGGCCTTTCCTTTGTTAATCTGCAGAACCTCCTTCATTGTACTCGACTATCCTGCCTCAAGACCACCAGGGTACCCAGTAGCGAAGCTTCAGACAGGGTCCCAGTTCAGCAATCACATGGCTGTGGAATCCACACCCTGTCTCTGTCCTTAAGTAAGCCTTAATTCCCTTGTCTATGGAGCAGGGGGTGTGTTTGGAGGAAGAATGAGGATCTCAATCTAAACATTTTGTGATTGTTCCACATTGCTGCTCTTGCAAATTCCTCCATTTTCTGGATTGTTTCAGGCATGAGACCCTGGATCATGTTTCCCCCTTTATTCTTGCTGTTCTGTTTTTGGTTTATTTGGTTTTGTTATTATTATTTTATTTTTGTTTTCTCTGCTCTGCTGGATCGCCACTATCCACAGGCCATCCTTCCCCCCAGAGGCTGAGAGAGTGGTTCTGTAGAGGTGAGGGGGAAGCAGAAGGAAGAGTAAGTAGTTCAAAGCCATCCTCAGCTTCAGGGGCCAGCAGTGGGGTTCAAGGCCCGCTTGAACTGTGCGAGACCCTGTCTCAAAAAACAGTTGATTAGTAAAAGGAGTAGGGTTTAACCAAGAATAGCTCAAGGAATGAAGGTACCCTTGAATTCTTCCCACTGCTGGCTGCTTTGAGCAAGGACAGGTCCCTGCAGACACTTCCGTGCATAACAATGACATTGAAGGCTTAGGAGGCCAAAGAAGTCTTTATGAATTGTTACCCATCTTATACCTCCTGGGAAATGGCTTGCTCCTTCTGAATGATGGTCCAATTAACAAGAGGCTAAGGTTATAACATCAGATGTGTTTCTTTTATTTGGTGAACACTTACTGTATGTCTACTGTGAATCAGATACAGCTAAGGGGTCAGAGAAAAAGAAAAGAGTAAATCCCTGTCCTCAGAGAACTTACAACTTAGGGGACCATGCACAACAGAAATAATGACTTCAAACACAAGTCATTTGTCTGCTCTCTCAGCTCAATAAAGCTTACATGGAAGAGTCTTAAGAGATCTGTCATTTGTGGGCTAGGGAGATAGCTCAGTCAGTAAAGAGCCTACCTTGCCTTTTCTGTATGAGGACCAGAGCTCAACCCTTGGCGCCCACACATGGCACTGTAAACTTGCAATCCCAGCACAGGGGAGATGGAGATAAGAGGGTCCCTAGGGGCTCCCTCACCAGCCACCCTAGCCTAATTGATGAGCCCCAAGCTAATGAGATACTCTGTCTCAGAACAGGAGAGATGGTACCAGACAACACCTGAGCTTGTCTTCTGGTCTCCACACACATAAACATACATGCACACACATAAATATACACACAAAAATAAACCAGTTATCACATTTTTTAAATGATTGAACATAGAGATATTTTATTAAAAGATTTTTTTTCATATTTGTTTATTTTATGTCCCCTGGAACTGGAGTTGTGCTGGTTGTAAGCCACCGCATGGGTACTGGGAGCAAACAATCCCAGGTCCTCTGCAAGAACAACAGGTTCTCTTAACCACTGAGCCATCTCTCTAGCCCTACATTAATTTTATTTATTTATTTTTTTTGAGACAAAGTCTGGAACTCACTATGTAGCCCAGGCTGCCCTTCCCATCCTCTTGCTTCAGCTTCTCAAATGCTGTGATTAAAGGTGTTCAAAGCCATTCCTCACTTATTACAGATTTTCCAAATTGAAAAGGAAATCAGAGAAAGCCAGTATGTTACCAGAGGTTTTAGGGCCAAAATCTGGGCCCCAGAAATTCTAACAAGCTAAGTCAGCCGCTTGTAGCCAATAGACCAATGAAAGAGAAAAGCAATAGTGTAAAGTGGAAAAAAGAGATTCATCCAGTGTGACCACATCAGGACCAGGAATAGATAAAATGGTCCAGAGACCCCCTCAAGTCCATCTCTGAGATCTTGATACAAGGCTTAGGTTTAAATAGAGGGCAAGAAGTGTGTATAACTAACCAGTCCCGGTCAGGGTATGGTCCTATCTCTCATTGATCCATCACTGTCTTGGCCTTTTGTCTCTGCCAAGGTTAATCTGCTAAATTGCTGGAAGAATTTGAAGTGTCTTCCTGGAAGATAAGTCCCTCCTCTGTTTTGTACTTGTTTTAGCCTGTTTCTTCTCCCAGCATGAGATTCCCAGGGGTCCATCATTTCAATTGTCCAGTTGTTGAAAGGGGAAAGGAACACATATCTGGAGCAGCGATTCTCAATCTGTGGGTCATGACCCCTATGTGGTCCAATGACCCTTTCATAAGGGTCACTTAAGACCATCAGAAAACACAAATATTTACATTATGACTCTTAACAGCAGCAAAATTACAGTGATAAAGTATGAACAAAAATAATTTTATGATTGGGGGTCACCACAACATGAGGAAAATATTTAAAGGGTCATAGCATTAGGAAGGTTGAGAGCCACTGGTCTAGAGCATCTTCTGCTCCTGCCAGGATGGTCACATGTAAATGTGGGTTACATATGCAGTCAAGATCAATGATACTTCTGTTAAGAAGCCAGAAGGAAAGTCCTGTAAACTTAAACAAGAGATTGGGATGGTCAGAAATTGACCTATCCAGGGTAGCGTCAGGTGAGCAGAGAGTAGACAAATCAGCCTAAGCTAGGTTATATTTCTCAGCCTGGGAGACTGGGTGATGAGGCTCGGGAGGAGACAGACTACTAGGCCAGAGGTTGCACAAGAGAAGAGAGACAGGTAGATAGAGGGAGGGACCCTGGGTGGAGAGAGAGGATGCCAAGAGCAGCTGGGCATCTGGTTATACTTAAAGAAAGCATGAACTAGGAACACAGCAGTGGACACTCTGCCTCATGCGATAAAAACGTGTTGCTGCATTCATGGCTCACACTGCCATGCTAGGCTACGTTCATGGCTCACACTGCCCTGATAGGCTACAGTCATGGCTCACACTGCCATGCTCGGCTACGTTCATGGCTCACACAGCCATTCTCGGCTACGTTCATTGCTCACACTGTCATACTCAGCTATGTTCATAGATCACACTGCCATCCTAGGCTATATTCATGGATCACACTGTCATGCTAGGCTATGTTCATTGCTCACACTGCCATACTTGGCTACATTTATTGCTCACACTGCCATGCTAGGCTACATTCATGGCTCACACTGCCATGCTAGGCTTCATTCATGGCTCACACTGCCATGCTAGGCTATGTTCATGGATCACACTGCCATGCTCGGCTACATTCACGGCTCACACAGCCATGCTCAGCTACATTCATTGTTCACACTGCCATGCTAGGCTATGTTCATGGCTCACACTACCATGCTAGGCTATGTTTATGGCTCACACTGCCATGCTAGGCTACATTCATGGCTCACACTGCCATGCTAGGCTAGAAATGGCAGACTTTGGTTGGAGTATTAGCAATCGTATATTTTCTTGGAGTATTAGTAACTTTTTCCATTGCTGTGGCAAAAATACCTACACATGTAACTTAAGGGAGAAAGTATTTCTTATGGTCACAGTTTTGGTACAGTCTGTCATGGCAGGGACGGCATGGCAACAGATGTAAGGCAACTGCTCACAGGGCATCCACAGTCAGGAAGCAGAGAGAAACAAACACTGGCACTCAGCTTGCTTTCTCCTTTTTATGTAGCTCATGAAATTGCTGTGCCATTCTGTTTAAATTAATCTAATCTAAAGATTCCTTCTTAAAAGTCCCCAGGAGCACGTCTCTTAGGATATTCTAGATCCTGATAAGTTCCAAGTCTATATTAACCCTCAACACCTGCATTATCAAAGTGAACACATGAGTCTTGGTACTGATGGAAATAATTTGTTAACACCATCTAACACTTTACTGTGTTAACATGTCTGCCATCTTAACCTAGCATGGCAGTGTGATCCATGAATGCAGCAACACGTTTTTATCCCATGAAGCAGAGTGTCCACTGCTGGGTCCCATTTCATGCTTTCTTTAAGTAGATTCAGATGCCCAGTTGCTCTTGGCACAGGCTAAATAGCATATGGAATAGGAAGTAGGAGCCAAGTGGCTTTGAAAGTTAATAGCTTTAAAAAAAAAAGTGTTTTCAAATTTCTAGAAAGTTGAAAGATTAGTGTGAGTAGAATATACATGTTTTTCCTAGAGCTAACACACTAAAACTAACAAAATTGATGTCTTGCCCTGTTCTCCCCACTTCTCCTCCCCCAGTCCCTCCCTCCTTCTTTCTTCCTCTTGCCCAGTTTGTCATTTATCACTTCACTCTTAATTACTTCACCGTGCCTCTAGTAAAATTAAAGGCATTGTGATATATTTTTAAGTATTTTTAGAATTAATTTTAGGCTAATACAAAATAACATGTTTTACTCTCTCTCTCTCTCTCTCTCTCTTTCTCTCTCGTGTGTGTGTTTGCAGTACTAGAGAGTAAACCCAAGGCCTCATACACACTAGACAAATAGTTTGCCACTGAGCTATGTTTCTAGCCCTTATATGTACCATTACATGTGTATGTTTCTTACAGGAGTATTATTTTATTGCTATTAGGTATGGCACTAATCCCACACCCACAAGAATCAGTGCTGATAGAACACCTGCCAAGAATCCCCTAGGAGAGGTTTGAATGCTCGGTGCTTTCTGAGAATGAGCAAGACCCTGGGTTCTATTCTCAGCACCCCTGAAGAACAAATAAACATAAACTGATATAGTCCCCAATTTGTCTCCAGAGTGTTTTGTTGTCCAGGTACTAGGAGCCAATGCAAGTTTGTCTTAGTGCTTAGCTGCACTATGTATTCAGACATAGAGGTTGTCCCCTGTTTCTGCTTGTTTTTAAAAGACTAGGGCCATTTGTTCCTGAATGCCTCTCTTTCTTGATGATTGCTTTCTCTTAGAGTCAGGTTAAACACAGAGACAATGACACACCACAGAGGGCGTGGCCTCCCTCCTTCACAGGGGTGATTAGGAGAATACTTGTCTACTTGCTTCACCTTTGATGAGGCCAAGTTTGGCCACCTGGTTAAGGGATAAAGGGCAGGTTTCTATGATGGTGGGTGGTGTGGCTGGTTTCTACCATGGGGGTGGAGTTAGAGTCCTGGTCTGGACTTACAAATGACAATAATAACAATAGCTTCCAAGGGCTGCTGCCTGTAAGAATGCTGTAAATGACTGACTTAACAGAAAACCTCACTTGACTGTGGTTTGTGATAGGTGTGATAATATCTGTAAGTAGATGAGACACTGGGAGGGACAGTGATTAGCCTGGGGTTACACAGCAAGTTAGTGGCAAAGTCAGTCTTCGAACACCAGCACTTGACTTAAAATCCGAGTGTCACTGGCAGGTCAGCCCTCCTCCAGCTTCAGGGTAGGTTCAGTGTCTCAGGGGAAAGGATCCAAACAGGATTGAAACCTCCTGGTTCTCTGCTCCATTTAGAACGGCACTAAAGAGATATGAAGAACAGATGACATTTTATTTACTTGTTTTCTGGTGTTTCTGTTATTGTTATTTATTTGTTTTGTTTTTGTTTTTGAGACAGAATCTCTTGTAGCCCAAGCTGATCTCTAGCTTGGTGTATAGGTAAGGCTGGCCTTGAACTTCTGCTCCTTCTGTCTCTTCCTCCCAAGTGCTGGCACTGCCAGTGTGTACCTCCATACCCTGCTAGGCTTCCAATTTTAGAACAGACCAAACAACACTAACGCACAGGCTGGGCCTTATTCTTATGGAATGGGAATTTAGCAAAACGGAGCAGTAGGACTCTCTATAAGGTAGTCAGAGAGAATGAAGGAGGGAGGGAAGGGGGGGGGGAGAGAGAGAGAGAGAGAGAGAGAGAGAGAGAGAGAGAGAAAGAGAGAGATTGACCTGGTGTGGTGGCACGCAGCAATCAACCCAGTGTTCAGAAGTCAGACGCAGGAAGATTACAACATCAGGGCCAGCCTAGGTTACATAGGAAGATCATGTCTTAAAAATAAATAAAATCAAGTCAGAAAGAATGGAATGGAAGTTAGAATAAAGAGTAAGGGAAACACCACAAATTACAGACTCGTAAAAACTGAGGAGAGGTCTCATTTGGTAAAGTGATTATCATGCCAGCACGAGGGCTTGAGTTCTGGTCCCCAGTCCCATGTAAAAAGTCAGGCATGGCAGCACACATTTTTACGATAGTGCTGGTGTGTGTGTGTGTGTGTAAAACCATGCATGCCTATGTGCACAGTATGTGTAGATGTTTGGGTGTCTGGGGCTCATTAGTCAGCCAGTCTAGCCAACTCTGTGAGCTCCAGGTTCAATGAGAAAGCCTTTTTCAAAAAATAAGATGGACAGGTGCTAGTGAGGTAGCTCAGCAGGGAACAGTGCTTACTGCTATTGCAGAGGACCTGGTTTCGGTTCCCACGTGGCGGCTCATGATCACCTGCAACTCCAGTTCCTGGAGATTGGATGCTGCCTTCCGACACCCACAGGTACCAGGTATACTCACATACATGCAAGTAAACACTCCAAGCACATAAAAATAAATAAATCTTTAAAAAAAAAACACCACAAATAAATCTTGAAAAGGCTAGGTGGGCAGATCTTAAGCAACGACCCTTAGAAGTTGCCCTTTGGCCTCCGCTCACATGCACACACTCAGACTCCCCTCCAGCTAAATTGACAAATGCACACTATGCTTGCAGCAACCAGCTGGAGAGAGAAACAGCACTCAGGAGTGGATCAGAGGTCTTTGGGATCAGCTGTGACCACCTGGTCTGCAGGGGTACACAACCTCCCATTTACTGTTGGGTCCCCTGAGACTGACTGCCTCCTGAAGTTGTGCTACATGCTCACTCGTTTGCTCTGTGTCCCGCTGGGAAGTTAAACAGTGCCAGGAGCCTCGTCTTATCAACAGTTTATCCCCAGGGCCAATATTGAACGTTGGCACCCAGTAGAACTATTGATTGCCTCAACAGACTTCCATTTCCGAAGATAGTTGTCAGCTGTCTTACGGAGGCACACAGTAGGATGCTACTTGTAGAGTTTGGATCACTGAAACAAACAACATGAAAGAAAACATGTTATCCAGACAGAAATAGAGACTCTGGCGAAACGCTGTCAGACGCAATCGGGCTGCCAAGGCTTTTTCGTGTAGCTTGCAAGAGACTCTCAAACCAGTCACGTGAGAAAAGACCTTTCAGTGATAATCAAAGTGGGAAAGACATCCAGGAACTCAGCAGGAAGCTCTGCTGGGAGCTGGGTTGATCCTGGCCCCTGCTGACCATCAGCAGGACTCCGAGTCACACCACCTGAAGCAGAACACAGAGAGGATTGCTGGCTCTTGCAACCGGAAAGGCATGAATGTAGGGCACAGGAGTGCCGTTGAGGGACGACAGCTGTCCAGCTTCATCTCTAGGTCTCTATTCTCCGTGTCCTTAGGTTCTTAAATTTTTTTAATTCATACTTTATGTGTGAGTGTTTGCTTGCATACATGTCTGCCTTCTACCTGTGTGCAGTGCCCTCAGCGGCCAGAAAAGGGCGTCCAATCCCCTGAAACTAGAGTTACAAACTGTTGTGTGCTTCCGTGTGGGTGCTGGAAACTAAACTCAGGTCCTCTGCAAGAGTAGCAAGTGCTCTTAACCACAGAACCATCTCTCCAGTCCTAGCATGTCAATTTTTGAGATAGGATCTTGCATATTCCATGCTGGCCTCAAATCCACTATTTTCCCAAGTGCCAGGATTCTAAGTATGTGTCCCCATGCCCAATTTATGCATGGCTGGGGATTGATCCTAAGACTTTGTGCATGCAAGGCAGCACGCTACCAACTGGAAAACATCCCCAGCCCTCTCTCTGCTTTGCTTTTCACTTTCCGTGCTTATGGCACTGTTATTCACTCCAAACAGAGTCTTGCTGTGTAACCTCTGCTGGCTTTGAACTCCCGAGTCTCTCATCTCATCCTCCCAAGTATAAGAAGGATATACCATCAAGTCCATATTTAAATAGCATCATTGTGTGTGTGTGCTTGTGTGTATGTATGTGTAGGTGTGTGTGTGTGTATGCATGCATGTGTGTGTGTGTGAATGACATGGTGTCATTCCTCAGGAGTACTATTCACTTCGGTTTTCTGAGATAGGGCATCTCATCGGCCTGGAATCTGCTAATACAGCTAGGCTAACTGGTCAGCGAGCCCCAGGGATTCACCTGTCCCCAACCATGGAATTACAAGCTTGTGACTTATTCACCATTACCATAATTTTTAACAGCTTCAAACACGGCTTCTTTCTTAGTTAGGGTTTCTAATCTTGTGATTAAACACTATGACCAAAAGCAACTTAGGGAAGACAGAGTTTATTTCTTCTTGCTGTTTCGAGGTTCATCATTCAGGGAAGTCGGGCAAGAACTCAGGGCAGGAACCTGGAGGCAGGAACTGGAGAGGAAGCCATGGAGGAGTTCCAGTTACTGGCTTGCTCCGCCTGGTTTGCTCAGCCTGTTTTATTTCAGCACCTAAACTACCAGGACAAGGGTAACACCACCCACAGTGAGCTGGTCCCTCCCTGTCAGTCAGTCATCAATCAAGGAAATGTACCCCAGGCTTGCCTACAGGCCAATCTTGTGAGACATTCTCTCAACTGAGCTGCTCTTTAGCTTGGGTCAAGTTGACATAAAAGTAGCCAGCCCGATTTCTATACTGAAGAAGAGGGAGAAGGGGGTGTTAAAAACTGGGATTGTCGGTAGGAGTAGCGAGGACTTCCCCCGTGGGCTTCCTCTTAGAAAAGCTTCCAAGAGAGGACTGTTTGGCCTATGCTGAATCACTCTCTGGGACCAAGGGAACTGTGTAATCTGGTTGGTGATCCCCAAAGTCTCATGCTGACGGAGGACAGAAAGAGAGATACAAGCAGCACAGACAGTAAGAGGGGGAGCCAGGGTCTCAGGTCAGTTTCATGAGCTTCTAATACAGATCCTCTCGATCCAAAGCAAAACCTTCCTGATCACAGTATAAGGTCCACACCCCACTAGCAGAGCACAGTGCAGCAGCCTAGCGGCCATTCCATCTTTGGAAAGGATAGCATGACTCATAGGCAGTCCCTATGGGAAAAAAGATGAAAAGAAAACAGTTAATAGATAGACGAGGCCTCAGTCTCCAGAGCTGCGCAAATAGCTTCTATGGTAGACAGGCACTAGATCAAACTATGGTCCACCCCAGCATGTTCTAAGCCAGATGGGAAGGAAGGGGGCACAGATAAATCACTGGGAGCAGATGGCATACACTTGAGAGGCCAGCGAGACCTTGCAGATCAAGAGGGGATGGTTGGTTGGCAGGAGTCTAGGACCTGCTCATGCAAACGGCCACCATCCCGAAGAGGTTGTCATTCTACAGCTGTGACCCCGGCTGTCAGAGTGCCTCAGTGGGACCTGAGGAGCTGCAGTTCAGGTGAGTCAGCTCCAGGCCTCCATCTGCTTCAAGCTGGTAGCAGTCGAAATGAAGATGAGAGGCCCTGGTGGACTTAAACATAACCTGAGGGGCAGGGTAATGAATGGGGCGTGGGGACAAGAGCAGCCACACAGGTGCTGCCCTAGGAGATCACACATGACGGCTGCTCCAGGGCCCTCTGGGTCTGAGAGGGCGAATGAGTCAGAGCTGCTAACAAAGACAAACCAATGGCTCTCACTTTCACAGGAGCAATGTGCACCAAGCAGGCGATAGATCTGGGAAAGAGTGGGTTTTCTGAGTCACGCTGTGCTGGCTCTAATCCCAGCTCTGCCACCAGCTTAGATGATGTGAACTCGGGTTGGCTGCAAAGCTTGTCTGAGCCTCAATTTCCTCAACTATAAAATGAAGATAATTACACATCCCTCCAAAGGTAGTCGTGAGGATTAAAATTCATAAGAAAAGTACCTGGCAGGGGGCGGGGGGAGTAGTGGCCGGTATTATCTACATATACCTGGGACCTGTGAGTTTCCCAGCAGAATTCTATGAAGCCTTAGGACTGAGACCAGAGCCTGTATGATCACTGTGTCTGAGCTTTGAAGGTATTTAGAAATAAGGCTTAAGATGCCCTTACCTGAATTCTCAAATAGTCTTGCCAATAACATTTTTTTCATAATACTTAACAAAAAAATAAGGTCACTCTAATCTTGGCTGGTCTGAAACTTGCTATGTAGACCAGACTGGTCTCAAATGCATAGAGATCTGCCAACATCTGCCTCCCAGGTGGTGGGATTAAAGGCATGCACCACCATTTTTGGCAGCATAAGATAACTTTTTAGAAATGTGTGTGTGTGTGTGTGTGTGTGTGTGTGTGTGTGGTGTGTACATGAGGAAGCTAGAGGTCAACCTCAGTGTTATGTCTCAGGTGTCACCCATATTATTGTTTTGAGATAGGTCCTGTCACTGGGACCTAAGGCTCATCAGTTTGTCTATCTTAGTGATGTAGTCCGTTATCAATTAGTGTTCCTTATTCACTCTTCTGTTGCTTTGATGATAAGAAACCTTGACCAAGGTGACTTCCAGAAACTTCTAGAAGAGAGTTATTAGTGGGGGTGGGGAGTGTTATAGTTTCAAAGGATGAGCCTATGACCATTATAGTGGGGGGCATGGCAGCAGGCAGGTGTGGCACTGGAGCAGTAGCTGAGAGTTTACATCCTGATCCATAGGCACATGGCAGGTGGGGGCGGGGGGAGAAAGGGAGGGAAAAAGAGAGGGAGAGGGAGAGAGACTGGAGATAGCATGGACTTTTGAAACCTCAAAGCCCACCCCCAGTGACATGATACACCTCCTCCTCCAACAAGGCCATACTTCCTAGTTCTTCTTAAATAGTTCCACTGACTGGGAACCAAGCTCCCAAATAATTGAGCCTATGGGAGCCATTCTTATTCAAACCACCACCGAGCCTAAGCTGGTTGGCTGATGAACCCTAGAGAACCACCTCTCTCTGTCTCCCTGGCACTGGGCTCACAAGCCCATGTCACTATGCCCAGCAATTTTATGTGGTTTCTGGGGATTGAATTCATGCTGTCATGCCTGCATGCAAAGGTCTTATGTATTTAACCTTCTCTCCAGAGCAAGATTCCTTTTTAGAAAAGTTGTGGCCTGGTGGAGTCTCTCTCCCCCTTACCTTCTAGCCCTCCATCATTTTTGGTCATATTAATCATCCTTACTGATATAGATTGATTTTCCTCCAGGTTCCACCATGAAGATTCTCAAGCACCTGCGTTGTTAGTGCTAAGGTTGAGCACGGTAGCCCTGGGGCCAAACTTAGTTCTGCCTTTATCAGCTGTGTAACATTATCTTCAACAAGTTACCTAGAGGTTCTGTGCCTCAGTTTCCTCATCTAATAAATGGGTCATAAGAATGTTTGACACCCTGCATGATGTCAAGGGATGACAGATGCATTGCCTGTCATCCTCCCTTGGTGGCAGACAGGGAACAACTATGAGTTTGAGACTAGCCTGGATACATAGCAAGTTCCAGTTTGGAAAAACAAAGGGGAGTGGAGGAATGTGGATGCAATTCAGAGCTAGAACACTTGCCTAACATGGCCCTGGATTCCATTTCAGGCCCTGAGCATCATAAGGATGTTATTTGGTTCATAGGGGTATTCTGGAGACTAAATAAGTTAGTACATACGAACCAATGACTGCTGCTGTTACCACCACTACTATCATCATCTTCACCACCTCCACCTTCACCATCAAACCATCATCATTATATCATCTCACCACCATCCTCATCATCATCACTACCATCACCGTCATCATCATGCTACCATTATCATTATCATTACCAATATCATCATCACCTTCATCAATATCGCCAGCATAAGCATCATCATCATTACCATCGTTGTCATCACAGCCATTATCATCAATACCATCATCACCATCACCACCAACATCATTATCATTGCTGCACCATCAGCACCCTCTTCATCATCGCTATTACATCAACATCATTATAAGCGGCCACATAACCACCACCAACCCTACACCTACAGAAAACTGTACCAATCCCTTTCACTGCCCAGGGCAGAACAATGAACACACACTTCTCTGGTTCATCCTAGGTAGACCTCAGCTTCTAATTGTTAAATGTGTGTGCATTTGGGTGTGAGAAATTATGGGTAGAGGTCAGGAAACTAGAACAAAGCCAATGAGTGGGGGCAAAGGCTTTAAGGGCAGGTTGGTGGAGAAGGCAATAGGATACCTGTGGGGTGGGCATAGTAGGGGTGGTAAAGTATAGTCAGGACAGAAAGGTGCATGGAGATCTGTGAAGAGGAGTGGGGTGGGAGGTATATGAGCAAACCAACACAAAAGATGCATGCATGAAAAAGGCATAAGGAAGCCTGTTATTCTGAAAGCTAATTTAGAAGAATTCCCATGATTTGTACCAGAAACTGGGCACTAGGAGACCTGGGTTGTGAATAGGCAGAAAGGGACTGTGAAGAGTGACATGTGGAAGACAGGTCTTCTGGGACCTTTATCTGAGGTTATTTCTGCAGAGACAGCCGTTGTTCCTATTCTCCTTTCTTGCTGCCGTTCCCAATCCACTGCCTATCAATCAAGCACATGACCTGCTTATCAGTTGCTTGTGTGTCACTTTGACAGTATAGCTGATGGAACTTAAACGAAGAAAGGATTGATTTAGGCTCAGGGTTTCAGAGGGTTCAGTCTGTCTTGAGGGGGCTGTGGTGGAGTAGAATAGCTCACATTGTGGCCATCAGATACTCAGTCACAGTGATCTATTTCTCGCAGCTAGGTCCTTCCTCCCAAAGTTATCAGAACTACCCAGAATAACACCAGCCGGACACGGAGCATCCAACATATGAGCTTGTGGGAGATGCTTTATGTTCAAACCATAACATGTCTAGATGTCTAGACTTGACAGAGGGTAACAGTGCTAGCAAGCAGGGAGCAAAGGCGCAAAGTAGTGGCAGATCCTTTACTATGGAGCGAAATCAAGAGCAAGGCTCATGATGCTCAGCACCGGGCAATCCAATGTTCTTTTAAGGAGCCAGAGAAGGTGCCTTTGGAAGGAGCTAGGAAAGCTCTGAGTTTACAGATGGAAGAATAGGATGCAAGACATCGCCTGGAAAACAGGAAGACTTCAAACTGGGCAATTGGGCAGGAGGGAAGGGCAATGAGATCAAATGTGAGCAAGCTCCATGGGATACACTTCATGAGTGGCCGTGGACTTCCCCTAAAGCACACTGTCTTAGCAAAGTCATGAGGTTCAGATACAACAAGGAAGAAAACTGGAAACAAAATAGAGGGTAGGGAGACAGCTCAGCTGTAAAGGGCTCGTCTTGCAAGCATGAGGATTTAAGCCCATCTTCAGAATCCAGGTGAGAAAAAAAAACTGGGTATGGTGACACATGTGTGCTGGGTATGGTGACATGCGTGTGAGTTGGAGGCAGAGCAGGCAGGGCTCTGGGGCTCACACCAGACAACCTAATTTACTTGGTGAGTTCCACAATCCTGTCTTAATAAAAAGGTAAATGCCACCCAAGGAATGGAGAATGCCCCAAAGAACATTGCAAAGGGTCATTATATGGCCTCCACTCAAATACTCATACCTGCACACACACACACACACACAGAGACACACACACACACGAGAGAGAGAGACAGAAATTAGAATGTGCTTATCTCTTACCCATTTAATTTCATTTCAATGAAATACATCCTTCCCCCTTCCAATTTTCTATACATACGTTCAAGGGATGTTCTGAGCCTTAGCTCCATGAGCCTCATGTACTGTACCAAGTCTGCGTATAGATAAGATGGGGGGGAGGATGGAATGATAAGCTTCTATCATCTGAGTGGGCCATCTGGCTTGTTCAAGGGCTAATGGCCCCGTTACCTTCCAGAGGATGACCTACAGAGAGGATAAAAGCCATAATGCCACTATCAACTCCCAAGATGCTATATCAACTCAAGTGGTCAATAATGGCATTTTTCTCTGTGGAACGCTTCTCCTCCTTCAGTGGTCCTCCACATCCGGTGGCAATATTTGTGAACCACAAATTCTGGAGACAGGCTGGTTCCATCAGGCTGCTTGTTAGTCCTTCTGGCCCACCCTGCATCCTCTAGGGTTGATCTCCCCATTGTTCTGGTCTCCGCTGAGAACTCACTGGGAGAAATGTTCTGAAAAGGCTGCTCCAAGCAGCTGGCTCTTTCAAACGAGCTCATTCTGCCTTTTCCTCTCCTCTGTTCTCTTCCATGAGACTGAGTTTAAGATAAGAGCAGAGTTGGCTTTTAAGCAGCAGTATGTGTCATCTAAATAAATGCGCTTCACAGGGGAAAACACACTAAATATGATATTCCCATGAGTCACAGAACAGCTGGGCTGGCTCTGAAGCATAAGCCTGTTCTCCCGTCGGTAATAAGGATCGAAGAATGGAGCAAGATCACATTTCAAGATGGGCCATATCCCCAAGGCAGTACATGGTTACCTTCTGACATCATTTGGTCCTTCTGAGCTACTATGGAAAGCACACTGACCAAAAAGAATAGCATCTAAAGTCTGGCCAGGATCCATGGAGCTCAGTACAGATTTCTACTTAATGGGGAGAGAGGGGTGGATGTGCTCTTTAACAGAGCATTCTATGAAGTCACATGATCACATCTGCCTTTACCTGGATTTCTATTAGGATTGCATGTGCTCCTGTGTGTGCAGGTGAACATATGTATGCACATATGCAGAGGCCAAAAGTCAACCTTAGTTGTCATTCATAAGACAGCATCTACCCTCTTTGTACATATGTTTGTATGGTGTACATGCATGCATGCATACATGCACACTCTGTGCATGCAAGGACCCAAAGTTAACATCAGAGGTCTTCCTCAGTAACTCTCCACTTTATTTTTATTGAGGCAGAGTCCTTCAATAGAACCAAGAGCTTGCTAATTGGCCAAGTCTAGGTAACCTGCTAATCCCAAGTGATTGGATTATAGCTGGTATCATGCTTGCCTGGATTTTATGTGAATTCTGGGGACCTGAACTCCAGTCCTCATATTGGCACAAAAGAGCCCTCTCACCAGCCCCTGTCACCTGCTTTGTGAGATAGGATCTCTCACAGGCCTGGAACTCAACAAGTAGACTAAGCTAGCTGGGCAGAAAGCTCTAGAGATATGTCTGTCTCTAACCTCCAGGTTACAAGAACATACCATCACACTGGACCTTTTAAAAAAAATTATGGGTTCTGGGGATGGGGCTCTGATGGCATGTCTGCCCAGCATCTGTGTGGGTTCTGGGGATGGGGCTCGGATGGCATGCCTGCCTAGCATCTGTGTAGGTTCTGGGATCTGCGTTCCAGACCTTGTGCTTCCAAGGCAATCTCTTCACCAACTGAGGTGTTCATCTCCCCAGCCCCCTCTTAGGAATCTAAAAGATTAAATCAAACCTGACACACTCCCTACCCACCCTCTAGCACCTTGCCAGCTACCACGGATGCTGGGTTCACAAACAAATGAGCTAATATTTGCAAAGCTACTTTGGAAAGAAAGAAAGGATTTAGAAAAAAAGACAAGCCCTGGAGGGCTGGGAGATAGCCCAGGATGAAAAAGCACTCGATGTTCAATCATGAAGAGCAGAGTTAGATCCCCTGGAAATCAAGTTTAAAATAGAAAAAAACAAAATTGAACACTGTGGTGCAGGTTTGTAACAGAGAAGCGAAGGCAAGTGGGTCTCAGGGGGTGGGGGGCTTGCTCGACCACTCACCTAATCAAAGGAAAGTTTAGCGAGAGACCTTGTCTCAAACTACTGAGGTAGACCGCAACAGAGAAGGACACCAGCATTGGCCTTTGCCCTCCAAATGTGCATACCCAGATGAATATATCTGATTAGCTTATGCACACACATACACACACAGTCACAAACACACACACACACTCACACACATACTCACACATACTCACACACACATACTCACAAACACACACACATACACACATGCTCACACATGCTCACAAACACACACACATACACACATGCTCACAAACACATACACATACACACATGCTCACACATACTCACAAACACACACATGCTCACACACACATACACACACTCTCACACACACTCACAGACATATTCATACACATACTCACACACACTCACACACACATACTCACAAACACACACATACACACTCACAGACATGGTCACACACACACATATATATATACTCTACACATACATACTCACAAACACACACACATACTCACACATACACTCACACACATACACACACAGTTCTTTTTTTTTTAAGCTAAGCTCCATATTTTGTTCTTGGGCATGTCAGAAGAGTATGGCTTCTGCCGTGGTTATGTTCAAGGAATTTAAAATTCAGGCTGCAGTAAGGCTAAAAAATAAATACATAAAATCCCATTTCATTTTACATTCCTCAAATGGCAATTCAGTTGTCTGTGCCCCTAACTTAGTTAATGAGCGGTCACTCCTGCCGCCGTGGAGGAAGCCTCACGACCGCCATATTTTCCCGCAGAGGTGCAGAGGGGAGAATCCCTCGGCCAGGTTGTCTATGTTTTCTTCCTTTGAAACACTTTTTAAAGCTGCTTCCAGGAAGGAACCAACAGGTAGAAAGCCAAAGGATGTTCTGAGTTTAGAGAGGTGGGGGGTGGATTATCCTACCAGAGATGTTCCTTTTAAGTCTTAATCTTTTTAGACTTCAACAAGCAACCTACCAGGGGTGTCTCCCTTTCCTAAGCCCAAAAGCTCTTCCCAACAAGGTGACCTGAGGACATCTCCCAAGAAGTGAATAATGAAGGGGACAGGTCCCAGATGCTAAGGTGGCCTGCATGGGCAACGGTCGCAGCTGTGTTTCGGTTGTCTAATCCCAGCATCTGCTCTGTGTGCGTGTCTTAGTTAGGATACCTATTGCTGTATGAAGCACCATGACCAAAAGCAACTTGGGGAGGAAAGGGTTTATTTCACTGATGGTTCCATCTAACAGTTAATCATCAAGAGGAGTGAGAACAGGAACCCAGACGGATGCAGAGGTCATGGAAGGGGAGGGGGCAGCCTATTGGCTTGTTCCACATGGCTGGCTCAGCTTGCTTTCTCATAGAACCCAGAACCACCAGCCCAGGGATGGCCGTGCCCACAGTGGCCTGGGTTCTCTCCCATCAAGCACGAATTAAGAAAATGCCCTACGGGCTTGCCTACAACCTGATCTTATGGAGGCATTTTCTCAGCTGAGGTTCCCTCCTCCCTGATGACTTACGCTTATGTCAAATTGCCATAAAATTAGCCAAGACAGCATACACGTGCATATGTGAAATATAAATATATAAGCACACACATATATCTATATACATATATATGTGTGTGTATACCTGAATGTATATGTGTGTTTATCCCTGTACATACGTGCAACAAATGGAAGGAACCTGAAGAAGTCAGAAGAGGGAACTGGATTCCTTGGAACTGGAGTTATCAATGGTTATGAGCCACTGTGTAGATGCTAGGAATCAAATCTAAGTCCTCTGGAAGAGCAACCAGTGCTCTTAACCATAGAGTACTCTCTCTAGCCTTGTCTCCTTTTAAAATGTTATTGTTGTTGTCATTGGAGACAAGATCTGGGGTAGCCCAGGATAGACTCAAGCTCCTGATTGTGGCCAAGGATGATCTTGAAATCCTGATGCTCCTGCCTCCATCTCTTGAGTGCTGGGATTATAGGCACTTATCATTTCTGGCTTATGCCCTACGGGGAATGGGTCCCAGGGCTTCATGGACTCTACCACCTGAGCTACATCCTCATCCCTGCTCTGTCTTCTAATAAAAACTCGGGACCAAAATCCTTGCATCCTTGATAGCATCTTTCAAAAGCAAAATTGCCTGCTTAATTATCCAGATAGCACTCTTTGCCTATGCAGAGAAAAAAATGACACAAAACTGAGTTAATATACTTGATATTACATTTTCGAGGCATGTACCATAGAATATCTGTGTTAGTGTAATTAATTTAATTGAGTCATGCCTACCAGGAAATTATTTAATTATATCGCCAGTTGAATAGGTGATCTAATTATAATAAGCGAACGTTCCTCTTTTTTTTTTTCCCAAAAAGAAAATCGCATTTATTGCCAGTTGATGGGGAGAAATTGAGAGAGAGAGAGCTATGAAGACCGTTACTGAGGAGACTGGAACAACCACAATTTACTGCAAAGAGATAAAAACCAAACACCTCAGCCATATTATCACCATAATTGTCTGCAGTTTACAAATCTTGTAAAACAAACGAATCATGAAATGTGAGAGTACAATTCAAAACACACATAGAAGGTGCTACATTGATTACACGGAGGCGGCTTGACTTAATTGTAAATTGTTTTCCTTTCAGTGGGTGGCGGAAAGGTATTAATTAGGAGTGATTTCGACAGAATTGGACGTCCAAGGATTGTAGCTGAGCAAAAACTCTGCAGAGAAGACTGGAACTGGAGTGTGTGTGTGTGTGTGTGTGTGTGTGTGTGTGTGTGTGCATATTTTCTTTCCTATGCTCTTGTGACATTTGGTGTCGTGTTAATCCCTTGAGTCAGCACACGTTCACCGATCTGAGATTTAATAAACGTATAAATGGCTCAAGTTAGACCAGGAAGCCCCCCTCCCCAACCCAGGTGGCAAAGATGTAAGCTGGGCAGCACTGTGTGTCCCCAGGGAGCTGCAGAGAGAAGACTGGGGCAGTGACCATAGCTCCAGCTGTCTTTTAAAAACTTTAGAGGGGCTGGCATCAAATCAAAACCCTACTGTACTCCCTCCCCTGCCCTCCCAGGCACTCTGTTCTGAGCCTTTCCCACCAACAAGCCCTTATTCTCTGCAGTCAAAATAATTTATTGTTTTCTACTGTTCTCCTTGGCTGAGTCCTCAAGTGCAGCGGCTCCCCCCTTACTAGATGGACACTCCATAATTCAGCTAGCATCTCATCAGCACCCCACTGCTTCTCTTCCCTCCCCCTTCCTTCTTTTCTTCCTTCCTTCTAAAGTTGAAGGGGACTCACTAGATAGCTAAATGCTACCCTTGAGAGCAGCCCGGGTCAAACAGAATAGGGAATGAACTCTACCACATTTGCTTCTTGGCGGTCAGCACCGCAAATCTGTGTTCTGCTCACACAGATATGACTATTAATTCTGTTCTCTCCCTGGAGCTTCTTCGTAGCTTCTGTATTCCTTGGGTAATTAGTGTCTTTCCCTTTATAGTGTAAAACCCGAAACCACCTTGGCAGAATGGGGCAGTGGAGTCTAAAGTGTGGGCAAATGATTCTGGCAGCCAAGTTCGGATGGTCTTTCACAATCTGTCCTCCCAGGAAAACCACAGAGAATATGCAGGACTGATTAACCTCCCAGACACAGGGAAGGCTCCTACCACTGCACATGAAATGACAGGCGCATCAGGAAGTGACCGGTGCTGGGTTTCAAATGGAAATCTGCTGAACTTCCTCGTAGCTTGTGCAAGAATGCTTCTTACCAGACCGTCATTTTTATAGCTGGGATCAGACTGCTATCAGTTTATGAATGTCACCAAGACTCAGGGGAATTGTGAGCAGCTAGTGGGTACATGTGGCTGGTTAGGGACAGTGGCTCAACTTGCAGCTCCCGCACAGGTGGGAACAAACAGATGGAGTATAATCTGTCACCACTGAACACACAGGAAACATCACGTGTCAGGAGACTGAGTGCTACATCCTTCTGGTCCAGCTGAGTGAGAGAATGTGTCTGGAGCATCCACCTTTTACAGTGACATCAATCCTTTTAGTGACTGCAGCAGAGCCGTTTCCTTGGGCTCCATTGGGTCACTGGCATCTTCAGACAGAACAAGTGTGGTGGCCCACACAGGACAGGTGCTGTTTTGTTCTGTTTGTTTGTTTTTCTTTCCCCCTTTCCTTTTCTCCTTCTTCCTTCATCTGTTCCTTCCTTCTTATGAGAGGGTATTTGTGCATGGTGTGCACAAGCATTCGAGCGTCTGTGCATGAAAACCAGAAGTCAATATTGGATTCTTCCCCCTTGCTCCCCACCTTATATTTTTGAGACAGTGTTCCTCACTAAACCTTGAGTTTCACCTAGACTGGCTGTCCAGAGTCTCCAGGGTCTGTCCATGTCTGCCCCTCCATCTCTGGGGTTACAGAAGTATACTGCCATATCTGACCTTCCTGTAGGTGTTGGGAATCTGAACTCAGATCCCATGCCCTTTCAATAGGCACCTGACTTATGGAACCGAGTGTTCTGTATCCCCAGCACTCACCCCTCTCCCTCCCTCCCTCTTTTCCTCCCTCTCTCCCTCCATCCCTCCCTCCAGAGTTCATAGCAGTCTAGATTAGTGTCCCAGGGATCCTACCATCTGTACCTCCCAAGTACTGCTATTACTAGTGAGGGCACCACATCCGTATTTTTTTTTTTTAATGTTGACTCTCAAGTCTGCAAAGTGCTTTACAAACAGAACTGCCTAGTCCAAATTGGAGCTATTAGTATTTCCCTAGGAGCTGGGAGAGAGTAAAAGGGGAGGGGCCACGGTACTCACAAGTTCCTCACAGCCCCTCCCTTCTCTGGGAGTTCAATCACTGCCATCTGAGAGGGAAACCAAAGGTTAGAGATGTGATTTATTTATTTGTTTATTTATTTATTTGTTTATTTATTTATTTATTTATTTATTTATTTATTTATTTATTTATTTATTTATTTATTTATGGTGTTTTGAGACAGACTTTCTCTGTGAAACAGCCCTGGCTGTCCTGGAACTCTAGACCAGGCTCTACCTGCCTCTGCCTCCCAAGTGCTAGAATTAAAGGTGTGCTCCACCACCACCCTGCCAGGTGTGGCTTGTTTGGTGTTTCTGAAGAAACTTGCCCAGGGGACTTCCTGGTCCACATAACAATTTCTAGGCCAGTCAAGGCTACATAGTGAGACTTTGTGCAACAAAATACCCCCAAACAGCCAAATTCTAACAATATAATATAACTTAGCTTTGGAAGGAGGTGAGCTTAAACAACAGGCATTGATTTTCTCAGTTTTGAGAGTTGAGAATTCAAGATCCAGGAACTAGTAGTTCTGATTTCTTCTAAAACTGTGCCCTGAGCTTGCAGTGGTTGCTCTCCTGGTTGCTCTCAATGATTCTTGAGTGACCTTTCTTCTGTTTCTCTGTACACTTACACTTAAAAACAAAACAAACAAACAAACAAAACCATAAAGGGCTAGCTGCTACCAAGCACTGATGAGGTTCACAGATAATATATGAGCATGTGTGTGCACAGGCCTCCACATGTACATGCTCATGTGTGGGTGCTGTGGGACAATGGTCTGTACTTTGTCAATTGTATTTTAAATAAATGCTGATTGGCCAGTAGCAAGGCAGGAAGTAGAGGCAGGGCAATGAGAATTCTGGGAAGAGGGAAGTGTCATTCTGCAGTCATCACCCAGACACGGGGCAAGCAAGGTGTGCCTGCCTTGCCAAAAAAGGTACCAAGCCACATGGCTAACACAGACAAGAATTATGGGCTAATACAAGTTATAAGAGTTAATAAAAACCCTGAGCTAATAGAACAATCAGTTTATGATTAATGTAGACCTCTGTGTGTTTATTTGGGACTAAATGGCTGTGCGGGATCCGATAGAACAGAAACTTCAGACATGTGGGTGTGCATGTGGAAGCCAGAGGTTGATGTCAAACTTCTTCCTTGCTCATTCTCCACCCTATGTACTGAGACAAGGACTCTTGAATCTGGGGCTTAATTATGTGTGGTCTAACTAGCGAGCTTGCCCCATTCTACCACCAGGGATTCCTTGTCTTTGCCTCCTGGGTGATGGGATTACAGGTAGACCATCAGAGATTCCTTGGTGGGTGCTGGGAATCTGAATTTTGGTCCTTTCACATATACTGTAGGTGTTTTTATGTACTGAGCCTGCACAGAGAACTTGTTTTTAGACTTTTATATTATTTTAAATTGTGCATGTGTGTGTATGCGTGTGTGTGTTCATGTGCACACGTGCAGGTGCCTTTAGAGGCCCCTGATCTTGGATCTCCTTCTGAGCTGTCCGACCTGGGTGCTGGGAACTGAACCCAGGTCCTCTGCAAGAACAATACATGGTCTAAACCACTAAGCCATCTCTTCAGCCTGCACAGAGGATTTTCAATGCAAGGAGGCTGCTCTGTATGATGCCAGCATGGAGACCACCTTGCCTGTTACCCGCTGGCCCAAACCCATAGGACAGAATGCACAGTAAGGGTGAACCCCAGCCTCTGCTGTCGGCTGCGCAATGCTGACCGTGATAAGTGCATGCAGGCTTCGCAGCTGAAACACGTGTGTCACTCTGGTGGGGGATCTTGACATGGGGGAGGTGCACACAGAGGCAAGGGGCAGATACAAACTCTCCGTGTCCTTACCTCGATTTTCCTGTGAACCTAAAACATCTCTTTAAAAAGCACTCTTAGAGGTAGGAACGTAGTTTGATTGGCAGTGCTGATCTGGCATGCACAAAGCCCTGGGTTTGAACCCCAGAACTGCATAAAACTGGGCATGCTGGCATGGGAAGGTCAAGACTGGAAGACATAGAAGCTTAAAGGTCATCCTTGTCTGCATAGTAAGTTCAAAGCCAGCCTGTGCTACCTGAGATACTGTCTAAAAAAAAACAAAAAAAAACAAAAAAAACTAAAAAAAATTGAAAATTATCTCAGCACAAAATTCTTTATGTTTGTTTTTTGTTTTGTGTGTTTGAGACAGTGTCTCAGTTTATAACCCAGGCTGGCTGGAAACTTGACAACTTGTCTCTAAAACCCAGTCTGGCTTCAAATTCATAGCAATCCTCCTGCCTCTATTTCCACCTAGTGCTTGGATTGTACCACTATGTCCAGCTCCACAAATTCTTTATAAAGCGGGGCCAATTCAGGGCATTATAAATAAATTATCAATGTCATAAAATCAGAGTGCGATGTTTATCTGTTTGGTGGAGGGCAGCAGAGACTCTGCCACTAAATGAGGGACGGGAATGAAAAGCTCGGAAAGAGACAAACCTTGGACATGTGTCTAAAAATAACACCTGTTTCCCCCTTCTCGGTTTTAATTATTTCACCACCCTGGTGAGCTGTCTGCGAGCTGAGTCGGGAATCTTCCTCCCAGTCTCCAGAAGCCCCTGACACTTGGTTTGTTGCTTTATTTAAAGCAAGCTTGAGACAGAGGAGGGAATGGGGAACTCAGGACTGGGAGGGAATTTGGCAGTGTTGTCAAACACACCTACAGCTGTCAGCAGAACACCCATTCCCTAAACAGCTGTGGTCACAGACAACAGCTCCTGCTTTGGGTCTCCAGCCACCAGGGGGAGGGGGTTGGGGATGAAGTCTTCTGAGAGAACCACCAACACTGAGGGATAGTAGACTGTGCTTTTCTGGAATGGTGGCTCACACCTGTGAACTTAGCAGGAGGTTGAGGCAAGAGGATTACTGCATGTTTAAGCCCAGCCTGGGCCATGTATTGAGTTCCAGACTGGCCTGCCCTCCAGAACGGAACTTTATCTCTAACAAACACATCATCAAAATCTTCTCTAGATGATTCTCACAGACAACACGTTGAGGAAACAAAGCCAGCCATCATAGAGAAAATGCGACAGAATTCTGAGTGATACTTCCAGGCGACACTCAAAACACTGAACTCAACAAGGACCATGGCTGTCACGACACTGATTTCCTTCGGTGGAGCTTCATTGAGAGGAATCTTCTGGATTCCATACTGTCTTCGGGATTTGTTTGGTTTGTAAATATTCATTCAGTTGACTGGGTGTGTACCTCATCTGGCCCAGCATGCTTGAAGCCCTGGGTTAGGTCACCTGCACCACATGGGGTCATGTGTGGTGGCACAAGCCTGTAATCCCAGAAACTGTGGGGGGGAGTGGAGGCAGGCGAACCAAGAATTCAGTCATCCTCAGCTACATTGCAAGCTTGAGGCCATCCTGGACTACATTAGGCCTTGTCTCAAAGAAATAAATATCAAGTTGTAGCTCTTACGTGGAAGTTTCCTACATGTGAGTTCTACCTTGGTTATGAGGCAGAGTGGTACTAGGTAGCTGAAGCTGTCCTAGTATGTATGATCCTCCTACACTGGCCTTTTAAGAACAGATGTGTACTGCCACACACAGGTATGCATGTGTGGGTTTGTGTATGTGGGTTTGCACATGCTTGTGGAAGCCAGAGGTCAATATTAAGTGTCTTCTTCCATTGTGTTCTATCTTATTTGTTTGTTTGTTTTGTTATGTGTGTGTGTGTTTGTGTTGAGTGTGTGTGTTATGCACATTGGGAGGCCAGGCCAAAGCAATGGGCTCCTGCTGCATCACTCTGCCTTATCATCTTCAAACAGGGTCTGTCCCACAACCTGGAGTGAGTCTGGGTCTGGTGGTTAACAAGCCTTGGCAACCATCTCCTCCCCACCCTGCTCAATGCTGTGGCTTCCAGCAGGCATGCAGACACTCAACTTTTCACTTAGGTCCTGAGTGTTTAAACTCTTGCCCACAGAGCGCAGTCTATGCAGAACCCAGCAGTGCATGTTTTTTTGAGACAGGGCATCTTACTGAACCCAGAGTTCACTGATTGGCTGGACTGACTGGCCAGCTAGTTAGTTCTGGAGCTTAGCTCATCTTTGTACATCCTTCCCAGTGTGTCACCACACCTGGACATTAAATGTGCATGCTGGGATGTGAACTAGGTCTTCCTGATTATGTGGCTGGCATATTACTGTCTCCTTCACTCTGCAAGCGGGCATTTTATATGATATTAGTCTCCCTCAACTCCATCTCTCTCTCTGAAAATGCTCACCCTGCAGAAATACATAGAGAATAAGACTCATCCTTACCAGGAGAAGCAGGACTTCAGGGGCTCTGCTTCCGCTCACTGCTTCTCTCCCTCTCCAGGTGTGGGCACAATCCAGGTTGAACATTCTGGTTCTCGTTTTCGTTTGCAGACCTTTCCTATGTATGTACTGCCTGTAGTCATGAAAGATGCCCGGTGCTGCTTCGCTGGCTTTTAAACTGTGTATAAAATGTATCTTATAGTTTGAATCACTGTTGCTTTTCAGGGGAGAGATTTGTGTAGAGGGTTTTCCGTACCCGCCTGTGAAGCTCTGTTTCATTCATTTTAACTACTGCGTAGAACTCTGTTGAACGGAGGGGTGTAGCATGGTTCAGAGCAATGCTTCTTCAATTCTGTCCACTTAAGATCCCTTGTCACCCAAGACATTTTAAAGCCAGGCACATAGTTAGATGTCATAGTTAGTATTAACGGTCAGCTTGGCAGGTTTTAGACTGGAGAGATAAGCCCCAGGGCATGCTGGGGAGGCATTACCTTGATTGCATGAAGTGGGAAGGCCTGTTCAATGTGGGTGGCTCTATTTCCTGGCTGGGATCCTAAACTGTATAGGTGGAGGAGGACAGCAGCAATGGTGGTAGTGGCGGCAGCAGAAGCAGCAGCAACAGAAGCAGCAGCAACAGCAGCAACAGAAGCAGCAGCAACAGCAGCAACAGAAGCAGCAGCAACAGCAGCAACAGAAGCAGCAGCAACAGCAGCAGCAGAAGCAGCAGCAACAGAAGCAGCAGCAACAGCAGCAACAGAAGCAGCAGCAGCAGAAGCAGCAGCAACAGAAGCAGCAGCAACAGCAGCAACAGAAGCAGCAGCAACAGCAGCAGCAGAAGCAGCAGCAACAGAAGCAGCAGCAACAGCAGCAACAGAAGCAGCAGAAGCAGCAGCAACAGCAGCAGCAACAGAAGCAGCAGCAACAGCAGCAACAGAAGCAGCAGAAGCAGAAGCAACAGAAGCAGCAGCAACAGCAGCAGCAGAAGCAGCAGCAACAGAAGCAGCAGCAACAGAAGCAGCAGCAACAGCAGCAACAGAAGCAGCAGCAGAAGCAGAAGCAACAGAAGCAGCAGCAACAGAAGCAGCAGCAACAGAAGCAGCAGCAACAGCAGCAGCAGAAGCAGCAGCAACAGAAGCAGCAGCAACAGAAGCAGCAGCAACAGCAGCAACAGAAGCAGCAGAAGCAGAAGCAGCAGCAACAGCAGCAGCAGAAGCAGCAGCAACAGAAGCAGCAGCAACAGAAGCAGCAGCAACAGCAGCAACAGAAGCAGCAGCAGCAGCAGAAGCAGCAGCAACAGAAGCAGCAGCAACAGAAGCAGCAGCAACAGAAGCAGCAGCAACAGAAGCAGCAGCAGTAGCAGAAGCAGCAGCAGAAGCAACAACAGCGTTAGTTCACTGCTCTGCTTCCTGACTGTGGGCGGGATATGATATGACCAGCTGTTTCAAGCTCTGGCCTCCTTGACTTCTTGGCCATGAGGAGCTGTGCTCTTGAACTGTGAGCAAGAATAAACCCCTCTCCTTAAGTTGTTTGTCGGAGTGTTTTACCACAGGAACAGGAAAGGAAACTAAGACTATATGTTTATAAAATAAATGCCTATCAAACCAAACTTTTGCTGACAATAATAAAGAGCTGGGATTACAGGTGGCTGCCAGGCCCACCCCACTTTAATGTGTGTTCCGGGGTTCTGAGCTCCATTCCTCATACTTGTGCAGCAAGCACTGCATCCACTGAGCCATCAGATATATTAACCCCAGATACATTGATCTGACACTTACATGCTGTAGAATGATTAGAAAATGTTGCTTTTGTTTTTCATAGCAAAGCCACTATATTTCTACAGAAGCAGAGGGCTTTGTATGTACAATAGAAACACTGCAGCTCATCACATGCAATAGCTTTGGTTCTGAGCCAGGGAGGAATCACACTGCAGAATGCTTGTGTCCTGTGTTTCAAAACAAGGCTGCAGTGATGTCCCACAATGCAATGTGGGTGAGTGTTGCCCAAACACCTTGAAGTCATTATGAGTTTGAGCTCTCAATCAAACTTTGGTTATTGTGTGCTCAGAACCCCTTGACTGTTGCTAAACATTCAGTTACCTACAGTTTAAGAAGGATGTAAAAGATTATGCATATGAACCTATGAGATGTCAGTTGTAGCGGTCAACTTGACAGCATCTAGGATCACCTGGAAAAAGAATCTTGGTGGGATTGTCTAGATCAGGTTGGCTGGTGGGCATGTCTGGAAGTTTGTCTCCAGTATATTAATTGATCTGAGGATACCCAGCCTGGAAGCGGGCAACATTATTCCCCAAGGTTGTACCCTGGGCTGTACAGGAGTAGAGAAAGCCAGCTGAGTGCTAAGCATGACCACATTCATTCTCTCTCTGCTCTTGACCGAGGGTGTGCCATGACTGGCTGCTTCAAGTTCCTGCCATCTTGACCTCCCTGTTGCGATGGGCTGTAACCTGGCATTGGGAGCTAAAATAATGCGCTCACTTCTTTGCCAGGGTATTTTTTTTTTCCACAGCAATAGAAATGAAACCAGAACACTTTGCATCTCTATTTATTTACTCCTTCCCGTTTCTATTTTCCATTCACTTTGAAAGTTAATCTTGCTAGAGGCTTATTTGTTTAAGTAAAATAAATGACTTAAAAAATTCCTTTTGGGGGCTGGAGAGACACCTCAGCTGTTAAGTTTGCTGGTTGCTCTTCCAGAGAACCTAGGTTTGTTCCCAGAATCCACTTGACAGCTCACAACCATCTGTAACTCTGGTTTGAGGGGACTTGGATACTCTCTCTTGGTTTAATCAATAACAAGGAATGCATGTAGTCCATAGGTGTACATGCAGGTAAAACATGTTTGCCCATAAAATTAATTTAAAAATTAAAAATAGATTGAAAAATCCTTTTTTAAACATACCTTTTCTGCCTCATTGTTTTCCTTTTAGGCTTCTGATCAAAATCCAGAAGTATTATTATTATTATTATTATTGTCATTATTATATACAATTTTTAAAAGATTCTGATCAGGAAGTTTGTCTCATACCCATGGTCCTGGCACTTGGGATACTGAGGCTTGAGGATCACAAATTTGAGAGCAGCCTGTACTACATAGTGAGATCCTATCAAAAAAAATTTGTTCTTAAATGTGGTAGTTTATTATACTTTGTATTTTATGAAATTTTGTGATATTCCTTATTTCTTGTTTTTCATATCTTTCTTCTGTGTTTGATTTCTTCTTATTTTCTGGTAATAAATCTTTACTGTTCTTCTGAAAATGGCTGTTTGTGTCTTTGTAGCTAAATGATAGTTCCAATATATATATATATATATATATATATATATATATATATATATATATATATATATAATCTCGGTTAAGTCTCTCTCTCTCTCTCTCTCTCTCTCTCTCTCTCTCTCTCTCTCCCTTTGTTGCCCATATTGGACCCAAATTTTTGAACTCAAGGGATTCTCCTGTTTCAACCTCACAAGGGGCCATGGCTATAGAGACCTACGTATAAGAAAGGTACTTTAAAGAATTTTGCATTGCTCCTTGTGTTATTTCTTAATTAGAGATATAGTGCAGTTGTTTGAAAAGGGCTAATTTCTATTAAAGAATGAATTTTGCTTGTGTTGCATACTGTGTTACCTTCTTCAAAGAGTATGAAGTATGCAGTACGCACTCAATGAGTGTTTAAATATCAAATGAGAGAAAATAACACCTTCTGGAATGTGACAGTGCCTTGCCCTGTACCTAGAAATGTTTCTTGTAGAAATAAAGACATTCATATGATTACAAAAAAAAATGAGAGGAAGGTTTGAAGAGACAGCTACATCGATAAAGGGCTTGCCCGTGTAAGTATGAAGACTTAAGTTTGATACATAGAACCTTCTTTTAAAAAGCTGGATGGTGGGAGGTAGAGAGGATGGTTCAGTAGATAAAGTACTTGCTTTGCAAGTATGAGGATCAGAGTTTGGATCCCCAGACCCGGCAGAAAAGTTGGGAAGACATGATGGCCATCTGGAAACTCAACAGAGGCAAGGGGACCTAGAAGCATGCTGCTGGCACACAAGATTATCAGGAATCCCCAAGCTCTGGGTTCAATGAGAAAACCTGCCTCAACTAAAGAAGTAGAGAGTTGCTGTGGGATAATCCTTCTGTATGCCGTGAAAATGTGTTGCTCTCATTGGTTCATAATAAAGCTAATTTGAACTATAGCAAGGCTAGGCAGAAAAGTCCATCTGAAAATATAGAGAGTAAGAAGAGCAGAGTTGAAGAAGAGATGGGAGCCAGTCACCAGAGGAACGAGATGTGCTAGAGAACAGGAAAAGCCACAAAGTCACATGACACAATGCAGATTAATAGAATGGGTTAATTTAAGTTGTAAGAGCTAATTAGTGATAAGCCTGAGCTACAGGCCAAACATTTTGTAATTATTATAAGCTTTTGTTTGATTCTTTGGGACCGAGAGGTCAGGGCAAAAGAAAAGCTCAGCCTCCGCTGACTTATGGCATTCTAATGTGGTGGTGCATGTACATCTACATAAAAGAAAGACTCCTACAGTCAATATTGGGCCACCACATACACACACACAGAGACACAGACATACAGGCACTCAGACACACACACACACACACTACATCACACACACTATGAAACACACACACACACACACACACACACACATGCTCTTGCTGTGAAGTCTGGCTTGGCCTCGAATTTGAGGCAGTTGTCCTGCCTCAGCTTCCCATGAGTGCCAGATCATGTGTGTGGGCTAACACAGTTGGATTTAGAACCAGGGCTTTAGGAAAGGTAATCCTCTCATGCTCTTAGTCCACATATTCTTTAAAAACTTGATGGAGGTGGGTCTTGTATTAATCTGTTGCTTTCATTGGTTAATTAATAAAGAAACTGCCTAGGCCCATTTGATAGGCCAACCCTTAGGTGAGTGGAGTAAACAGAACAGAATGCTGGGAGAAAGAAGCCGTGTCAGTGAGTCGCCATGATTCTCCCACTCTAGACAGACACAGGTTAAGATCTTTCCTGGTAAGCCAGCTCGTGGTACTACACAGAATATTAGAAATGGGTTAGATCAATATGTAAGAGCTAGCCAATAAGAGGCTGGAACTAATGGACCAGGCAGTGATTAAAAGAATACAGTTTCCGTGTAATTATTTTGGGGCATAAGCCATGCAGGCGGCCGGGTACCACGCAGCCCCGCCGCTCATATTACAACAAAAATTCTTCCCCTGGGGTTGGCAGTAAAGAGACCTGGTGCCTTCATGAGAGTAAAGCCCTCTTCAGAACGTGCCACCCACGTGTACCAGCTTTCAGAGACTCATTCACAAAGAATGTTTCCAACTCCTCTCTCTCTCTCTCTCTCTCTCTCTCTCTCTCTCTCTCTCTCTCTCTCTCTGTGTGTGTGTGTGTGTGTGTGTGTGTGTGTGTGTGTGTGTGTGTGTGTGTGTGTATGGCAGGTGCCAGTGAAAGTATGTGCTCATAGAAACCAGAGGTCAATGCTGGGTGTCGATCTTGTCTGTTCTCTTTTATTTTTGAGGCACGGAATCTCACTGAAGCTGGAGCTCCCTGATTATCCTAGAGGAGGTAGCAGCAAGCCCTGGGGATCCTCCTGGCTCTGCATTCCCAGCCCTGGGAGCACAGCAGCACACTGCTCTTTTTCCAGGGGTCCTGGTGATTGAACTGTGGCACTAACGTTACTGACTGAGTCATCTCCCTGAGTCCTCGTTTCTAAATAGACCTCATGGTTTCATCATTGGCAGCTCCTTTAAGAAAGCAGGGTATCACAACAGGAACACTGACATCCAGACGTGGGCTGTGTGCAGAGGCATGGTGGCAGTGACTGGTGTGGTCTTGACGACAGCCCTGTCACAACCCGGCAGGGAGCAGCAGGGCAGGCTGAGGCTCTGTGGGAAGCAAAGCTTCAGGATTTTGCAGGAAAGCTCATTTACAAAGAAGGTAGAGGCCTCTGAGGGCCAGCATTCAGGAGGCACTTAAAGGGTTAGCCACTGAGAGTGCCGATGGGCTTCAAATTGGTCATTTATAAAGTAGAAGGAACTATTAGGGCTTAGAAAAAGATACCTAGTCCAAACCATTTGGTGGATACAGCGGGCACTTGAATGTCAAGAAAGTAAAAAGTGCATCTATAAAGTCCCCAGGCCCAAACCATCATTTATTGCAGATGCTGTGTTTGCCGCTCTGATCGAATATAACAGGCTACACTCTAGGTCTGGTCTGCAGCTAGACACCATCCATACCCCAGCTCGGGCAGGTTCGGTCCTTGAGATCTGTATATGTGTCTGTTTTCTTTTTCTTTTTTAAAAATGTAAACGTTCCATCTATCTATTTATTGTGTGTACATGCCCGGTGCAGAGGGGTGGGTAGACACATGCCCAGCGCCTGTGTGAATATCGAGACCAGCTTGCAGGAGCCAGTTCTCTCTCTTCTGTTGTCATGCGTGGTGTCGCCCACTTTAACCTGCTGAGCCATCTCCAAGGACCCCCAAAGATAAAGGATATAACTTTTCTCTTGGTGGCGGTTGTGGTGAGATTTTTGTTGTGGTTTTCGTTTTTTGATTTTTGTTTTGTTTTGAGACAGGATCTAGGGTCACCCAGGTGAGCCAGGACCTAGCTGAGGCCAATAGTGAGCCGGACAAGTCTTGATCCTCCAGCTTCCACCTCTGATGTGGCTGGGATTAAAGGCTTTTCTGCCTCTACCAACCCAATTTTCTGGGCTCTGGAAATGAAACCCAGGGCCTCAGGCATTAATCCATGCCTCCAACTCCTCACTGGGACACTCTAGGCACGTGGCTCTACCACTGAACTACACCCCAGCCTTCTTTTTACTATTGATCTTTGAGAAATGGTCTCACTACGTTGCATAGGCTGACCTTAAATTTACTTGGTTTCCTAAGTAGGAATTGAACATTTAATTCTCCTGCCTCAGTCTTCTGGTTAGCTAAGATAACAGACATAGCCAGTGTTTCAGAGTTGTGGAGTGCCCTGTTCAGTTCAGAAAGCTCCTTCAGGACAGCATGGTTCCAGAAAATGCTGTAGTAGCTGGCACTGTTTGCCAATCAATTGACCAGTTGCTAGGCATACCTCATCCTCGGGTTACCTGCAAGACCATACAGTTTTCCCAATAGTGCTGTTAGGGAGAAATTAACCAAAATACCAGGGAAAAAAGGGTGTTAGAGATAGAGAACAAAACTGTGAAGACAGATCAATTTGTGAAATGCTTGCTTTGCAACAATGATGACCTGAGTTGGAGCTACAAAAAAAAAAAAAAAAAAAAAAATCACACTAAAGAACTAGGCAGGGTGGTGCCTGTTTGCACTCCCAGCACTGGGGCGACAGACAAACCCCTAAGGTTGACTAGCCAGCCAGCCTAGCTTAATATGGCAAGTTCCGAGCTAGGAAAAGATCCCAGCACTTGGGAGGCAGAGGCAGGTGGATCTCTGTGAGTTCAAGGCCAGCCTGGTCCTACGTATTGAGTTCCAAGACAGGCTCCAAAGCTACCCAGAGAAACCCCAATGGAAACTGAGATTGTCCTCTGGGCTTCATGTGCATTTGTACACATATGCTCACGCAGCCTCCACCACATGCACATACATGAATATACACAAGTGCGTGGGCGCGTGTGCACGCACGCGTTCACACACACAGAGATACACAAGATAGATTCAAAGCAAATGTCAGCAAGAGTTTAAAAGCATGCTTTCCTTGGTGCTCAGAGAACAGGTCTCTTTGCAAATTGCGTCTCCCATAGCCACCACATCCACTCTGAATCCACGGAAGCATAAACAGAGGCAAACATTCCTTTCAAATATTGGTTCAGCCGCAGGCAGGACACAGTTGCCGAAGGACAAGAACAAATGTGGAGGGAGAGGAGTGAATTACTTTTCGAGCATCAAAGTCGGCTTCCCAAACAAAGACGAGTGCTATTCTTTGCTGAGATGTAAATACGGAGAAGAAAAAGAAAGGCATTATGGAGCCCACTGTATAGTCACCCTTTAATGTCGATGTATGACAAAAATGTTTTTGCAGCTGTGGGGCTCACGTGGTGCCTCTGATCAGGAATCCACTGTCGCGTTTTGCTTTCCAGACACTCCACAGCTTTGGTGTCCTCAAGAAAGGGACCCACCAAGGGGCTTTCTATGGCTTTCAAATAAAGAGTAACAACAACAACAATAATGAGGTAGTGAGCCGGCCTTCAGTCTTAGCAAAGCTTCAAAGCCATATGTTCTGAGAGTTCTTTCATTTGCTACTAATTAAGCCCCCCCAGTGAAACTTTTTCTGGACTATTGAAAAAAAAAAACCATGAAAAACCAAATGCTTAGGCTTCTGCACATCTTGATGGGGTGGCCCCTTCTCCTTTGAGGATCAAATTCTGGCCAACTTTGAAGTTCAGAGCCCTGTATGGGTTCCAAGGCCTTTGAATAAAACAGAGGTGTGTATTTGGAGTTGATCTACAACCTGAGACATCTTCCCAGGAGGCAGGCGTCATGACAACCAACTCACTAACTTTAGACGAAAAAAAAAAGAAGGAAAAAACACAGGATGATCGCCAAGTCACACTGACATTATAAAACTGTACATATGTCTTCCTGCCACCCAGAGGACTCAGTCTCAGGGACATCTAGGCCTCTTCTAATCAATGCCCAGCCCAGATGGTCACCAGACATCTTCTTTGCAAAAGTCACTAAGCATTTGGGCGTGTGCACGGCTTGTTTGTGTTGAGTTAGAGCGACTCTGCCGAGCACAGATGTTTCCCCTATAATCCTGTTTATACTTCGAGATGGTCACACTGGATGTCATCTGGCCACTGGAAGTCCCACAGGAACAATCCTGCGAGCGTGCCATCTGATTCAGTGTGATTCTTTGCCCCTCGACAGGACTGAAAGGCGTGCATTTACTTAAATGAACAGACTGGGTTATGAGATTGAGGGTAGGCATACATGTGTCTCTTTGGGGAGAGGTGTGTTAAATCTACATAACCCAATTGTCCTGCTTAGTTTTGTCAACTTGACACACATTAGAGTCTTTTGAGAAGAGAGACCCTCAGTTGAGAAAGTGAACCCACGAGGTTGGCATGGTAGCAAGCCTGAGGGGCATTTTCTTGATGAATGATTGATGTGCAAGGACCCAGCCCACTGAGGTTGGTGTCACCCCTGGACCTGTGGTCCTGGGTGCTGTAAAAAAGCAGACTGAGCAAGCCGTGAAGAGAAAGCCAATAAGCAGCAGTCCTTCATGACTTCTGCTTCAGTTCCTGCCTCCAGGTTGCTAGCCTGAGTTCTCCCCTTGACTTCCTTCGATGATGAGCTAGGATGTGAAGTGTAAGCAAAGCAAAGCCTTTCTTCCCTGAGTTCCTTTGGCCCTGTGGCTTTATCATAGCAATAGAAACCCTGACTAAGACAATTGTCGTCTGACCCTTGTCTAGGTTTTCTGATGTTTGGTAGTTTCTCTTTTGGTTTTAGAGACAAAGTAACCCAGGCTATCCTCATAGCCATTACATAGCCAAGGCAGGCCTTGAACTCCTGATCCTCCTTCCTCTACTCCCAAGTGGTGGGATTCCAGACTTACCTCATGGAAATGTGTGTGCACATGTGTGCACGTGTCAAGGTCAGAGGACACCTTCCAAGAGTTGGTTCTCCTCTTCCACCATTTGAGTTCCTTGGATTGCACTAAGGCCCTCAGGCAAACATCAGGCACCTACTGAGCTTTCTCAATTAATTAAACAATAATTAATATTTTCTCAAAGAAATTAGACAATAATTACCTTAAGAGTATTTTGAGTACCATGTGTAGCTCAGTCTGCCCATACACTCCCAAAGCCAAGGATGACTTTGAACTTCTGATTTTCCTGTCTCTATCTTCCAAGTGACAGCTATGAAGCTCAGTTTTATGCAGTGCTGAGGACCAAACTCAGGACGTCATAAACCCTGGGCAAGCATGCTACAAACTGGGCCACACCCCTGCTCTAGAATAACTTTATCATGGTGTTTAGTGTACTTTTCTTCATCAAGGTTTACAAGGAGCCTTTCCAGGTTTTTGAGACTCTCAGAGTTTAAGAGCCTGAATTCAAAAGCTTTCCAGCTAAGTGACTTGCGGCAAATCATTTCTCACCCCTAGGCTGTTTATACATCAGTTTAAAAAAAGGACAGAAAGGAATGAAAGGAATGTCTGTGTCATGGCCATTGTAAAGATTAAGGGGGAGATAGAGAACATTAACAGTGTGCATTCCTTATTCATTGTTTCTTTATTCTTGGCATCTTGTTTCTTATTGACCAGCATACCACATGTCTGTTCCTCTCTTGTCCATCCAAATATCTACCTTGCCCCTTCTTTAGATGAAGAAATAGACAGTTTGATAGACCAAGATTTTCTATTGCTCATTCATACAATATGGGCTAAAAATTGGGTGACTCTAAGGAGAGGGGCTGTGCCAGGGTGTCCCTAAACTCACTATGTAGTCAAGGATGACCTTGAACTCCTGATCTTCCTGACTTCAGCTCCCAGTACTTGGACTACTGATATGAGGCCACTGTGTCCAGTTTATATGTGCTAAGGATTAAACCCAGGGCTTGGTCTGTGCTAAGCAAGCAGCCTACTAACTGAATCAATTACTGGTCTATTTATCTTCTCTTAGTGTAGGGACTCAGCCTCCAACTCCTGGAATTGCAAACATGGGAAACCCAACCCCCCAAACACTTAATTGCAATGAGTATCTTTACTGACCATTTCTTCAGAAGAACTTACCACACAGAGGGGTGCCCTATGAACCCACTCTTCCTACATCTCTCCCCAAAGCCCAGGCCCTATGGGAGTGACTCATCTTATTTTCTTCTCTCCTCCATTAATTCTTAAACACAGCTCATGCTCCTGATCTTTGAGTCCCTCATATGAAGAAAGACATGCAGTGGGCTTCTGCTCCTGTCTATATCTCGCCACACATGGGACAGGACGCTGTCATGCTGAAGAGCAGCCAGGAGGTTGGCCAGCAAATATGGAGCATAAAAATTGTCACTATCAGGATGGCTCCATTGGGAAAGTGCTTGCAACAAAAGCATTTGAACCTGAGTCTGATCCCCTGAACCCACATGAAAAGCCAGATGCTGTGGCCTACACTTGCAATCAAAGCATTGTGTAGGTGGAGACAGGAGAGGTGGAGTTTTCTGGACAGCCAGCCTAGGGGAACTGGCAGTCTCGGGGTTCAATGTAAGACCTTGTCTCAAAAAGCAAGGCAAATAAGGACTGAAGAAGAATCCCAAGGTTAACCTTTAACCTCCACAAGCATGCACATGCACCTGAATATGAACACATATACACACACACCCGAAATGTCAATCCCTTGTACACCATGTGGTAGAAAAACATGAAGTAGTAATGGAGGTACCTATAAAGAAAAGTGGTTCCTGAAGAATTAACATGTTCATACATGGCTTAGAGGGTCATGCTTAGGTGAGAGACTTTCCATGGAGGAACTGAGGCCCCTGCAGAGTTGGTGGAGCTCCATAGAAGCTGATGAGGTTTCTAATCAGATAATTCATTACTACAGAGATGATGAGCTTTCTGAATAAGTGATGGCTTCCTGCACAGGTGATAACTTCCTGCACAGGTGATGTCCTCCTATACAGGTGATGACTTCCTGCACAGATGAAGGCTTCCTATAATAGTGATGACTTCCTGCACAAGTGGTGACTTCCTGCACAGGTGATGGTTTCCTGCACAGGTAATGATTTCCTACACAGGTGATGATTTCCTGCACAGGTGTTGGCTTCCTGCACAAATGATGGTTTCCTGCACAGGTGATGATTTCCTGCACAGGTGATGACTTCCTATACAGGTGATGGCTTCCTGAACAGGTGATAACTTCCTGCACAGGCAATGGCTTCCTGCATAGGTGATGGCTTCCTATAATAGTGATGGCTTCCTGCATAGGGAATAGCTCCCAGAATAGGTGGTGACTCCCTGCCCAGGTGTGTACACATGCTTGTGGAGACTAGAAACCAACTTTGAATGTTGTTTCTCAGGCACACCATTCATCTTCTGTATGAGACAAGGTCTTTCATTTGTCTGGAACTTAGCAAGTGGCCTAGGATGAATGACCAGGGAGTCCAGGTGTGGTCTTATCTCCACCTCCCAGTTCTTGGATTACAAATATAACACCATGCTGCCCCCCCCCGACTTTTTATGTGGATTCTGCTGAAGACTGAACTAAGATACTCTGAACTATATCCCCATACCTACTCCAAATTACCATTTTATTATTTTCATTTAAAAATATTGCTATTCATTCACTCTATCTCCAAGTCCATATATGTGTGGCTAGACCCTCGTATGCTGCAGTTCATAGGAAGAGGTCAGAGAACAACTCGAAGTAGTTGTTTCTGTCCTTCTACTGTGTGGGACGCAGGGATCTAACTTAGGTCCCCAGGCTCAGTGGCAGACACCTTGACCTACTGAGCATCAGTAGCCTCCAAGTCACCATTTTGAAGTAGACAATTCAATGACAGTTATACCATTCATGGTGTCATACAGGCATCACCTTTATCTTTAGCCACCCCCCCAAAGGAGACCCTTCCTGGACCACAGCTCTGTGCATGTTAAACAAGCACTCTCTTTGATCTATAGCCAATGTGTTTTCTGTTTCTCTATGAATTTTCTGATTCTGGACATTTCATACAGAAGGATTTCTGTTCATTACTTTCCTTGTTGCTGAGGCAAAATACCTGACGAGGAGAAAGGTAGAGGTCTGGAGAAATGCTCAGTGGTTAAGAGAGCTTACTGCTTCAGCAGAGGACCCAGAGTCAATTCCCAGAACCCACGTGGTAGGTGGTCCAGAACTCCCTGTGACTCCAGCTTCAGGGCACCCTCTTCTGGCCTCCAAGGGCACTTGCAAGCATGTGGTACACATAAACAAACTTGCACATTAGACAAATAAATATGTTTTTAAAAGAAGCCCATTAATTTCAGCTTAGAGTTGGAAGAGACAGAGTGGAGGAGAGGCAGCAGGAGCATGAGGCAGCTCTCACACAGCATCCGCAGTCAGGAAACAACAGGGAGAGATGAATGCTGGAGCCCAGCTCAGTTTCCCCCTTTTACTCAGTTCAGGATCCCAGCCCAAAGGACAGAGCTGCTCACAGCATGGGTGGGTGTTCCTACCACACTTAACCCCATCTGGATCATCCCTTTGCACAATGCTCAGAAGTGTGCCTCCTCGGTGATTCTGAATCCTGTCAAGCTGACAACCCTCCTATCGGTCACACAGTCTGTGACCTTTTGTGACTGGCTTCCTCTGTGACATATTGTTGAGGTTCTGCCATGTTGTAGCGCCTGGGGAACTCTCTGTCCCCCTAAACTTGAGCTATGCTCTAGCGTGTGGATAGACCCCACTTTGGCAGGCTGTTCTAATGGGATCTGAACGCAGGCATCCTGGCTTGGAGTCCCTTGCACGGAATGCCAGGGTCTGCAGACAGAGATATGTGAAGGAATAAATAGTGAGATGGAAGGAGTAAGGATTCTCCTTCGTCCCGTTGTGACCCTGGGCATCTGTCCTTGGGGAGCACACGCCTCCACTCAGAGCCTCCTTGGAAGCACGAGCTGCTCAAACTCGATGTGTTCTCCGGTGTGTCCCGTGAAGGTCTGCGCTGGCTGGAGCCCAGTGCAGGGCATCGCTCAGCGGTGGTGTCACCTTATGTCATTCTTATTAGTAATCAGGCAGGATTCATGGCCGGTGGACTCTTTATTCTTGCCAGGGGCTGATACATTGGGCAGATGCAAGAATCATTCTTCAATAATTAAAAGTTTTTATGGCTTGTAGAGGAGACGAAGCTGGGAGTGCCCACTAAGGGCTCCTCCATCGCTTCCCATTCAGTCTGAATCTGTCATCGGCTGGCTTCAGTGACTTTCTTTGCCTTGGTCCTTGGTCTCTGGGGCCCCTTCAGGTGTTTCCTGGGAAACAGACCAAACACTCAAAGCTGACTCCTAAATGGAAAGAACGACTTGAAGGGTGGCTGTAACAATTCCTTCCCTGGGGCTTCTACACCCTTCTGTTAGGTTCCCAACAGCAAAACAAAGTACAGTTCCACCCAGGTTCCCCCTGGGAGACCAACAAGTATATTGGGCTTATTTACAGAGCATGGCTGAGGGATTTCCAGCAGGCATTCGTGTGACCTTAAAGCACCCACACTGGAAGGTTCTCACCCAGCAAGGATGATGGCTTCCCATAGCCACTTAGATGGATTCCCTTCTGTCCACCCCCATGTCTCTCTGTTCCAGAACCTTCCGAGATCCCAAAGCCACTTTCGATCAAGGGAGAATGGCACACAGAGGGTTTCAAGGGCAGCTGGGATCTCAGATAAGCTCCCACGTCCTTCTTCTATGAGGGGTTGTTCAACGGTCAGCAAACTCAGTTTTGATGGACTCTCAGGTTGGCACAGCTGATCTGCTGAAGACAGCGGCTGTTTTGCTTGAAGGATTCCCTCCTACATCAACTTGTCTGGAAGGAACATTCCAGCCCCTTCTAAACTTTGTTTTCTAAAGGCCCATGGTGCATCCTGGGGAGGAAAGAAAGCCTGGCACATTGCCCTTGGCCCCCTAGGGAAGAGTGCCGTGTTCTAGGAATGGCCCTGGGAAGAAAGCACCCAGCCACCGGCTTCTGTCCAGCAAAGAGGAGATGAGCAGGGTCACAAAGAGGATGGTGAGCAAGTGCAACCAGGCTGGCTTCCTTTTCTCAGGCATAGCATTTGAAGGCACTGCGTCTTTAACTGTTTAAAAAGTGTTCTTACAAGTACATGTGTATGTTGAGCATACTTGAAGAAAGCCAATATAACATGGTTAAAAGCTGACTCTGAGCCCAGGCTCTGCCATAGCCGAGTTGAGTGACCTTAGCTAAGTTATTTAACCTCTCCAGACCTTAGTTCTTGTCATCTATAAAACAAGGACAGGGACCAGGAAGATGGTTCAAGGGGCAAAGCACCTGCCATGCAGACACGAGCACCTGCATTCTAATTCCCAGAACTTCTACATTAAAGTTGAGTGTGGCATATACCTTTAACCACAGTATTGGGGAGGAGAAGAAACAGGTGGATCCCTAAGGCTCACTGGGCAGCCAGACTAGCTGAATATGCAATCTCTAGGTAAAAGTGAAGACCTTGTCTCAAAAAACAAAGATGAATAGTGAAGAAGATACTAAAGTTGACCTTTGGCCTTCACGTGCACATATTTGTATGTGGACACACACATGCACATGCACACACACACAGATAGACAAACAGACACAGTGTAGGGGGGAGGAGTGGGACTCAGACTCTAAACCCAGGTTGTCTGTAGACTCACTGAGTGTCTTCTGGGTGAGTTGTTTACATTCTCCAAATCTCAACTTCGTCATGTATAAAACAATGACAGCTTCCACCCCATGGGGAAGAAACATGCCAATCTACGTGATGTGCAGTGCTCCATCATGTTCGAAGGACTCTGGAACAGCAAAGATGGCTCGGTGGATAAAGGCACTTGCCACCAAGCCTGATGACCTGAGTTCCACTTTGGTTCTTGTTGGGTGGGGCGGGGGGAGTGAGTTCTAGACAGAGCTGCCCACAACCCCTGTCTCCCAACCTCTTTTCCTGCAGCTGCTCTACCCTAAGCTTTAACAGACTTAAGTCCAGCCGAGGCATCTTTCTTAAGGGGAACCCCTCTTTGCCGGGATGGGCTGAGCATGAGAAAGGCTGGTTAAGAGTTTCAAGGTCAAAGCTAGTGCTTCCTGCGAAAATAAAAGCTACCAGTCCATTACGTTGTCAAGTTAATACAGGATGATAGAGCATCTCCAGGCTGCAGATCCTGGAAGACTGTAAAAGTCTAATAGATTTAGGGAAACTGTACCTCAGGGAACAGATTAGGCAGCCCTCGTCAATGGATCAAAACTGTCTCAGAGCCTTCCTTCCCAAGCAGCTGCAGAATCCTCTGAATGATTGCTTTCTCTCCAACTACCCAGAGATAAATTGAGCATCATATCTTCACCTTACAGGAGCAGGACACTCATTTTGAGTGGAGAGTTTATTCTATCCTCCCTCAGATGAAGCACCCATCCTTTGAAAGCCAAATTTGTATTTCTTTTTATTTTAAATGATTGACAGTTAAGAGCACTTGCTGCTCTTGCAGAGAGACTGGAATTCAGTTCCCAGCACCTGCACACACATGGATGCATATTTCTACACATGAATGTAAATTAAAATTATATATATACACATATATGTATATATATATACATACATATATATATAGCCTAGAGAGATGTTTTAGTGTTGCAGGAGGCCACTTGTTCATCCCGGCTGCCCAGAACTGAAATAACCACACAAAAACTGTATTAATTAAATCACTGCTTGGCCCATCAACTCTAATTTCTTATTGGCTAACTCTTACATCTTAATTTAACCCATTTCTTGTAATCTGTGTATCTCCACGTGGCTGTGTTTTACAGGCAAGATTCCAACTGGCGTCTATCTCTGATGGGGCTACACGGCTTCCCTTGGACTCTGCCTCCTTTCTTCCAGCATTCAGTTTAGTTTTCCCCACCTAGCCCTACTCTACCCTATCACAGGACTAAGACAGTTTCTTTATTAACCAATGTTATTCACAGCATACAGAGGGGAATCCCACATCAGTTTAGCAGTAAATGACTGGGAATTGACACTATACCATATCAAATCTAATCTCTTCAAACACATCTAGTTCCATTCCCATGATGGTGGACTACTTTCAATTATTTCAAAGTTTGCTTGGCTAACACAGGATCTCAATATGTAACCCAAGCTAGCCTCAAACTTGTGATCCTCCTGCCTCCACCTTCTGAGTACTAGAGTTAGGGATATCCACACTGTGCCTGGTATACGTGGTGCTGGGGTCTAGGGCTTCATGCATGCTGGGTAAGCCCTTGCTTTGCTATAGTTAAGTTTTAATCAGACACAGAATTGGAATAAAATTTGCACATATGTTTCAAGGAGAACATCATTTAGTGAGCCCCCTTTTTTCCAGGAAGAAGCAACATTTTATGATAAAAGAAAACTAGCAAGAATAACAACTGGCCAGTGTAGTAGGAGGCAATACAGAAGAACTTAGGGTGAGTGTCCAGGCAGCGAGATGCCTCTGTCAATTCTAGAGTTCTGGAAGTTGCTTATGATGCACTTCCTGTTAACTTAGGTAATATTATATCCTTCTGGAGTCTTTGATGGAGTTGAAGAATAGATAGTTATAATTAAAGTTTTCCTTAGTTATGATAAAAGATAAAGTAGTTATAAATATTGTAAGTGTAATTCTTACTTGATACTTGTTTTGTTATATGTAATTTAACTATGTTAAAGTTAATACCTTCCTTTTTATTTAAACAGAAAAGGGGAAATGGTGTGGGAAATCCTTCTGTATATATGTTGCTTTTATTGATTAATGAATAAAGACTCTACCTTGGCCTGTGATAGGGAAGACTAGAGCTAGGTGGGGAAAACTAAACTGAATGCTGGAAGAAAGAGGTGGAGTCAGGGGAGATGCCATGTAGCCACCAGAGGGGAAAGATGTGAGCTGCTAGCTGGAACCTGACAGAAGGCCACAAGCCTTGTGGAAAAATATAAAATAATAAAAATGGGTTAATTCTAGCTGTAAGAGCTAGTTAGCAATACGTGTAAGCTATTGTCCAAACAGTATTATAAATAAAAAAAAAAGGTTATTTTATAGATCATGGTCTGAGCAGCCCTCCTACTACACTGGAGAGATAGCTCAATGGTTAACAGGACATGCTGTATAATTATGAGGACTGGATCCCAGTACCCATTCCCCGACACACTTACAACCCCAGCTGCATAGGGTGGAGGATGAAGACACGAAGATCCCTGGGGCTCACTGGCTTATAGCATAGCGGAGAAGCCCAGGTTCGTGGAGAGTCTTCCTCAAAAGGAATGTGTGTGGGGGTGATAGAGCAGGACACCTGACACCCTTCTCTAGCCTCCTTGTACATATATAGGAGTTCACGCCTACACACACGTGTATGCACACACACACATATGCACACAAGCAAGTGAAGGTTAAAAACTAAAATAAAAGCAGCACAATTGGTTCAAATACTTCTTAAGAGTTAATGGACACAAAGGTCAGTTTAGCTTCCTCATTTAAAAAAATGGTATTTCGTGTGCATGAGTGTTTTCCCTGTGCATGTGTTTGTGTATCACATGCGTGCCTGGTGCTGTTGGAGACCAGAAGATAGTGTTGAACCTCCTGGAGCCGTAGTTACAAATAATTGTGAACTGCTCTGTGGGTACTGGGAACTGGACTCAGGTGCTCTGGAAGAGCAGCAAGTGTTCTTACCCACTGAGCCATCTCTCCAGCCCTGTAAGCCCCCTCTCCCCCATTTTTTGCACCATGAAGCTGCGTGTGCTTTCCCTGTCTAATCAATAACTGAAAAGCTGCTGTTCCAGTGACCCAAGGCTTGAGGAAGATGTTCTGTTGATGGACTTTCATGCCTCCTTCTCATGCATCTTCCTGTTACATGAGATTTAAACCCTTCTAGGAGGAAGCCAGGTCAAAATGAGTGATTCGAATTGTAGTAACTCAGTCACTACACAATGCATCATGGTACCCCTTGGGGATCAGGCTGTCACTTAGATCATCCATTACAGGGAAACTTGACCCTTGTGGGGTCAGGGATAAGATGCTATGACAGGAAGGGGCCTCATCCATCAAGTCCCTCACTGGGGTTACAGCATCCCAGGGCTCACCCTTGCTTATGTGCACAGTGAGAACAGGTAAGGAGGAGACCACTGAGGGAAGGCAAGGGCCATTGCTCTAGTTTTGCTTCCACATCTGGAAAAGCAGGTGTGTTCTGATAATTACCATCTAACAAGCCACCCCACCCTTAGCAGCCTTCAGCAACAACTGTGCATCTGGTCTCACATGGTGTTGTAGGTTTGTATTTAGGTTGGGCTTGGCTGAAATCTTTGGCCTCCACATGACTGGGATGTGCAGTGTACAGTGTACAACTTGGCTCCCAGGCAAGCTGGTCTGCAAGGTCCAACAGGGCTTCTGGTGTGTAGCTGGAGCTTCGTTGGTGAAGATGAGCAATGAGGACTATTAAGTATAATTCTACTACCATGTCCACCGTCATCACCATCTCCATCATTGCTTCACTTCCACAGGCATCCTCACCGTTATCACCTCCATCACTCTACCATCATCACCACCACCATCACTACCGTCTCTACCATCACCGTCCATTATCATCACCTCTGCTTCTTCTGCCGTCAGTACTGTTATCTCCGACATCCTCTCCACCATCACGATACACAGGTGACCTCTCAAGCTTTGTGGCCTCATCAGACCATTATTGTGGTAGCTCCAGATTCTGGAGACAATGTTCATGAGTCAGTTTCAAAAGCTATGCACATGACTTTCTGGTAAGCCATTTGCTAAAGTAGCCACAGGCTATCCCAGATTCAAGGGAAAGGAAACAGATCACGCTTCTGGATGAAAGGTCTGTTATAGAATCTGCAGTCAGGCAGGGAAGATGCCTGGGTGGATAAAATACTCACCATTGAAGTATAAGGATCAGGGTCTGGATCCCCAGAGCCCATGTAAAAGCTGTACAGGCTCAGCTGCTGTTAGCCATCCCAACACTCATGAGGCAGAAACAGGCTATCCCCACACAAGGCTGGCTAGCCAGGCTAGCCCAATCAGTGAGATCTGGGTTCAGCTAGAGACCCTGCTTTAGTAAATAAAGTGGAAATTGATCAAGAAAAGCAGGCAACACAAACTTCAGGCCTCTATATGTATATATATTACCATACACACATGACCCACACACATGAACACACATACACATATGTGCATCCCATACACACATATAGAAGGATAAGGAGAAGAAAGACGAGGAGGGAGAATCTGAATTACCACAGCAATGAAGAGCTGTGTGCAATCACTGGGAATCTGGCTGTGTGGAGACTGTTGTGACCAGGACCTGAGGCACACTGCTAAACTGTAGAGAGAAAGAATAGCAAATACACATGCTTAAAAGTAAGTTAAAACAGCTGAATTAGTGAGTGAAGGGTCAATGAGAGCCTGTGCCTCAAAAGACCTAAGGTGGTGAGTGATTGAGGAAGACACCTGATTTTGGTCTCTGACACACATGTACCTGTACACACATGAATATATGTGAATATATACCACACATCTCACACACACTAAAATACATAATTAATGAATATAAAATAATTAAATAGAATGCATTTTCGGCTGGAACCAACCATCGGAGTCTCTTCAGCTTCCCTGCTTCATGAAGAAAGTTCAAAGATGGATTTGCTGAATTAAACCTCACCCAGTTTAACAACAGTACCATTTACTTAAGATGATGAAGCACTATGGAAAACAAGACAGAAAAGATTTTCCAGGGACTGGAGAGACGACTCTTGGTTAAGAGCGAGTACGGCTCTTCCAGAAGACTGAAGTTCATCTCCCTGCACCCATATCCGGCAGCTCACAACCATGACTAACGCCAGCTTTGGAAAATCCAGTGCCCTCTCCTGACTTCCAGGGCACACAATGCCCTGGAAACACACATACACACACACAATTGAGAATAAATCTTTGAAACAATTTTTATCAGCTATGCATGAGGATCTGATGGAAAGTGTATATAATTCCTGGGCATTTGCTGGTGGCAGAAACCAAGCAATAGTGCATTCTTAGCTATAACTTTATTTTCCCTTCTTTCTTCAAAAACTTTGCAAAGAAATAAAGTATTACAAGTAAAAATGAAGTCAGCTTTGGCCCCAACTCTGGTTCCATCATTTCTCAGCCTTCCCTGGAGGCAGCTAACTCCCATCATAAATTTGGTATAATTCATTAAGTTTGTGGTTATATATTTTTCTACATATGTGTGATCATAAATAATATATGATATTATGTGCATTTAAAATGTTTCAAATGGCAGCATATTTTCTGAAACATTTATCTTGTTAGACTGAGTCATTCTGACAACACAGGGGTATAAACACTTTTTTAAAGCAGGGCCATGGCTAGAGAGACAGTCCAGCAGTTAAGAGTGCTTGCTGCTTATGCAGAGTTTGCTCATGAGTTCAGTTTCAGCACCCACTCTGGGTGGCTCACACAGCCTTTTTAACTCCAGCTTCAAGGAATCGAAACCCTCTTCTGGCCTCCATGGGCACCTGCACTCATGTACACATGCCTATACATAGACACCCACATGTGCATCAAATTAAAAATAAATATAAAATTGAAACCTATAGGAAGAGGGGTCTTGCTATATGGCTCAGTCAGGCCTGAACTCCTGATCCTTCTGTCTCTGCCACCTGATTCGTAAGATTATAGTCATGCACCATGTATCCAGATCAGACTAATTTTAAAGTGGCTTCCCATGGTATGTAGGTACCGTGATTCATTTATGTCCTCCAGCACTGAAGACTTCTATTCCTCTCAGCTTCTCCTTTAGCCAACGGTTGTGCTCCTCATAGACCGGTGCTGGGGTTTCTCTGGAACATATACCTGGATAAGAAATTGCTCTTCTCTTTTCCCATTTTATTGGATACTGCTAAAGTTTTCTCCCAAGCGGATGCACCAATCTACAATCCACCAGGAAGGTATGACAACGGCTCCTTGGGGTTTCTCTATATCTCCACAGACTGACACTGTTCATCCTTTTCCACAGTTGTTTTTGTAACCTGATTGGTGTAAAATATCTAATTCTGCTTTATTAGATGATAATGTATATTCTCTCTCTCTCTCTCTCTTTCTCTCTCTCTCTCTCTCTCTCTCTCTCTCTCTCTCTGATTTTTCGAGTCAGGGTTTCTCTGTAGCTTTGGAGCCTGTCCTGGAACTCACTCTGCAGACTAAGCTGACCTCAAACTCACAGAGATCCAGCTGCCTCTGCCTCCCGAGTGCTGGGATTAAAGGCATGCGCCACTACCACCCAGCTGTTACATAATCTTGTGATCTTGTCCCCAGAAATCCTTACCCATCAATTAGATAACATAAATTCCTCATATGTATTGTTCTATATTTTCTGTTCTCATTGCCTTCCTCTCTGTAGCAGAAAATATCCGACAAATCAATTTAAGGAGGGAGGGGCCGATACGGAGGCAGGAGTAGGTGGCTGGCCACTGGCATCCACAGTCAGGAAGCAGGGAGAGATGGGGATGCTGGGGCTCAGCTTGCTTGCTTTCTTTTTTTTTTTTTTTTTTTTTTTTTGGTTTTTCGAGACAGGGTTTCTCTGTGGTTTTGGAGCCTGTCCTGGAACTAGCTCTTGTAGACCAGGCTGGTCTCGAACTCACAGAGATCTGCCTGCCTCTGCCTCCCAAGTGCTGGGATTAAAGGCGTGCGCCACCACCGCCCGGCCTCAGCTTGCTTTCTCCTTTTTATTCAGTCTAAGACTGCAGCCCATGGGTTGGGTTGGGAAACCTACTTTCAGGTGGGTTGTCCTCACTCGGTTCATTAAAACTCTCTGGAAACACTCTCAAAGTTTTACCCGCATTGTCTGAACCCAGCCTCGTTGACAAAGATTAACCAGCCCTGTTTCCACCTTTTCATATTTGGCTTTTAAACCCCTATTGCTTGCTATAAGAAGTGGTCTGAGATATTCATTTTATTGTTCCTTTGTGGAAAGCCGTAAGTCCTCACGCTTTGACTCAGTGTGCTTGGAGGTTTTTCTTCATTGAATCAACACACAGCTAGTGATTCTCTGTGAGTTCTAGGCTCCCCCAGGACTACACAGTAAGGCCCTGTCTCATACAAACGAATACCAAACATTATTTTAGTCAGATAAACAAACCAGTCAATGGAATTTGTTTTTAAAGTAAGTGTGTGTGTGTGTGGGGGGGGTGTTCTGTTTTGAGTTGTTTGTTTTTGTTTGTTTGAGACAATATCTCGCTATGTATCCTTGACTAGCCTGGAACTCTCTCTGTAGACCAGGCTGGCCTGGAATTCTCAAAGAAATCACCTGTCTTTAAAATAAGGAGTTACTGTGATTGATTCCGTTGATTTGCAAATATCCCAATATCTCTCCTGCTCAGCCTTACATTCTTGTGATAATCCATAGTTCCTCTTGATGCCGAATTTGCTTATTACTAGAGTGAATTTTTTAGTGTTTTGTTGAAGATTTCTGAACCTGTGCTGTTTGGGGTATTTCTTTTCTGGTGTTTGTCTTTTCTAGCTTTGTTATCAGTTTAATGACAGGTGCATAAAATGACTTGAGAAATGTTCCTTTCGTTTCTATAGCTTAGAAGAGACTATTTGGAACTGGCATATTTATTTCTTCTTTAAATAAATGGTAGGAACAATCAGTAAACTATCTGAGCCAGGAACTTTCTTGTTTTCTTTTTTTCCTCGATGTGGAACTGCCCCGGCTCCCTTTTCATCTTGATGAGCCTTGGTGTTTTGTGCGGTTCTCATTTGTATTTTAGAATTGGTACCCTATATGAAAACTTTTGAATATATATGAGTTTCTGTTTTCATTGTTGTTGGTTGAATTTGATGTTTTGTTTGTTTGGGGATGTTATGCTTTACTTTTGCTTTTCTTTTTTTGTTGTTGTTGTTGCTGTTGTTTTGAAACAGGATCTCATTCTCTTGCCCAAGCTGCTAGGAGTTATAGGTTTGTTGAATCAGAGTACTTGCTATGTAGGCCAGGCTCTCAAACTTGTGATCCTCCTGCCTCAGCAACCTGGGAGCTACAATGTCAGGTTAACATCCACCTTAGTAGTTTTTCATATTCTCTCATCTTTTGATGTCTGAGGGTCCAGACTGTCATGCCTTCACGCCTGGTGTGACTAATCTGTGCTTCCTCTGCATTATGATTTTTTATCTGAACAACCCTTTGGTAGAAATTTATCCACTTAAGTGATCTTTATAAAAGCCAACATGGGTCAGGATGAGGACTGGCAGAAGCCGGCCTGGCCAGTGCATGGAGACCGTTACAAAGGACAAATGTGTGTTGGAGAAGTGGGGAGGATGGAAGAGCAGGGCAGTGTCCTTCGCTGTAGAGGGGGGCAGCACTGGAGATGTGATGGCCGTGACAGGCATGAGAAAGGTCTGACAATGGGAGGACATGTCATTGGTGCTAGTGGGGTATTGTGCAGCAGCCTGGAGCTGATGCAGGCACAGACTCAGCACTGGAACAAGTTACCTGGCCTCGGGGTCACCCTGGCTCTGGGCAATGATGAAGGCCCAAGATGAGGTATGGTTCACTTCCTGGATTGGACCTCCTTGAAAGACCACTGTGCTCCATGATGCTGCTGGGGGTCATCTGTGGGTCAGTGGTCCTGATGACACAAGGGGGCTCCGTTGATGTCTGAGGCCCGTGTAACCACCTAATACTATGCGGGGCCTGAAGCCATGTTGATTCCTGTGGGCTGTGCTGCTCCTAGGAGTCATATTGATGTTAATGGCCTGTACTGCCACCCAAGGCCATGGTATGTCTGGGCCCATGCTGCCACCAAGGGCCATGTTGGGAGTCTGTGGTCCTACTGCAGCTGGAGTCTGTGTTGACATCTGTGGTCAGTGTTACCACCGAAGGCCGAGCGGATCTCCATGGTCTATGGTGCAGCTTAAACCCACGTTGATGCCCAGTGGGCTGTGCTGCTGCCAGGGACCATGAAGATGTCGGAAGTCCAGGCTACCTCTGAGGGACTTACCAGGGTCTGTGATCCTACTGTGACTGGGTTTGTGGTCTGTGGTGATACCAGAAACCATCTGGAAGCCCCCATCCATGCTCCTGCCAGCTGTGAAGAACACAGACGCTCCTTTGACAGTGATATTGATGACTGTAGATGCAGTTGAGGAAAGGGGACATGGGAGGCTTCTGTGACAACCGCTACTCCTCCCCACACCCCTCAAAAGCAACAGCCTAAAGTAAACATCGAAAGACAACCTTTATGACAAGAATGCTGAAGTGTAGCTCTCTGCAACTGATGGATTCTGGCCAGAGTGTGGGAGAAGAAGGACTCAGTTCTAGTCAATGGGCAGATCACTAAGGGCTTGACCATGCTCCAGTGAATGTATGGGTAACACACACTGATCTTGAGGGTTTTTTTTTTCTTTGTTTTTTGTATTGGGAGTATAAGGGCAGGTGGGGGTGGCAGACATGGAAATACTGGGAAGTGGCTGTGATCAGGGTTCATGATGTGAAATTTCCAAAGAATCAATAAAAATATTATGTTAAAAAAATGAAAATCAACATGGGAGTTCGATTTTGTTTTTTATTCTTATGTTTCTGTTTAAGTTTTACTTTATTTATATAGTGTGTCTGTGTGGTAAGTGTGTGCGGAATATATGTAGTCAGTGACTCCTGGAGGCCAGGAGAGGGAGTCAGACCCCTTGAAGCTGGAATCCAGGCAACTGTGAGCTACCAGATACAGGTGCTGGGAGCCAGGTTCTCCGCAAGAACAATAAGCACTCAACCCCTGAGGCATCCCTCCAGTCCTGATATTTTGTTCCTCTTTATGCCAGCATCAAATTTACTTTCATTCTGTTTATTTTCTTTATTTACTTTGGCGATGTTGCTGAGTTTTTGTTTGTTTTGTTTTGTTTTGTTTTGTTTTGTTTTGGAGGCAGAGGATTACTCTGTAGCCCTGAGCTGAATGAACAGCGCTTGTCTGCTTCAACTGCAGAAGCAATACGATTAGGTCTGTTGTTAGGTCTCCTCCTGTAGGATCACCTTGATGGCCATACTCCCCTAAAACAGGAGCTAATATAAATCATTCCTCCTCCAAGTTGCCTATTGTGAGTAATGGTGGTTTTTTTGTTGTTGTTATTGGGTTGTTTGTTTGTTTGTTTGTTTCAAGACAGGGTTTCTCTATAGTTTGGAGCCTGTCCTGGAACTAGCTTTTGTAGACCAGGCTGGCCTCAAACTCACAAAGATATTCCTGCCTCTGTCTCTCGAGTGCTGGGATTAAAGGCATGCGCCACCACAGCCTTGCAGTAATGGTTTTTAAAAGGTGACAATGCAGGTTGTTCTCAGCCTGCAGTGAGAGTTGAGTGGTTGCTGTAATGATCTGTTCTGTCCCTTCAAGAGACAAGCCATGCCCACTCCCTCCCTGTGCTGAGGCAGCAGATCTTCCTGCTTGCAGCTTGACTCTCTTCCTTTTCCATTTCCCTCTCAAAAAAGCACACTCTCTCTCTCTCTCTCTCTCTCTCTCTCTCTCTTCTCCCCTTCTCCCTTCCCCCTCCACAACCCACTAAATAAATATCCAACCTCACTCTGCATGGTGTTCCTATCCATGTCTCTGTCTCTCTCCCACCACCACGTGTCTCCCTGCCTGGGACCAGCCCCTTCTGAGACCTGTGGCATGGTCTCGTGGTGTGCCCATCTGTCTGTCTCTCCTCATGGGACCCCTCATGGCCTGCTGCTGCAGCCACTGGAGAAATTGCTTGGTCCCTGCCTGGGACTGCTGCTCCCAGGACCCGCTATTCACTGCCTACATGGCCCACTGCCACCGCTCAGGAACCTGCAACATTTCACCACTGCAGTCACTTGGGGATCCGCAGCATTTTATCTTTACCTTTACAGTTACTACTTGGTTCTTTTAAAGAATTAATCTGTGTGTGTACATGAAAAGACGGAGGGAGGAAGGAAGGGAAGGAGGGAGAGAATGAGAGAGTCTTCCTGACACGGTGCTCACTGGAGATCTGGGAACAACCTTGGGCACTGGTCTCGCCTTCTACCCTGATTAGAAAGGGACTCTTGTGATTTGCTGCTGTTTGTTCAAGGTTAGCTGACCTGAGGGTTCACACAGCCACCTTCCCAGCCTCTATTTGGTCTAAACTAACCTTCCAGAAGCCATAATCCCAGTGCCTGAGAGATAAGAGAAAGGGGACTATGAGCCTGAGGTTGCTCCGGTCTACACAGCAGCAAGACTGTCTTAAAACAAAATCAAAAATCCCAAATCCCAAGCCAAACAAACAAAAATGCAAAAACATTCTAGAAGATTTAGACTTCACATCTGCTCCCCCCCCCCCAACTTGAGTAAGTCACCCATCTTCCCTGTGATTTGGCAGCGTAGTCTAGTTTCAAAGCTCATCTCGGTGGCTGGAAACCAGCTGGTGCTCAATAAATACTTGAAGAATAGAGCCAGAGAGCAAATGGGTATTTGGCAAGGCGGCATCTTACAGCAAGGATTCTGAAAATGCATGTAGACTGTGAAGGCGGGCACTCTGCAATGTTCCCAAGACATCCCAGGGTCTGCAGCTCTGTGTTCTTGTGGCAGACCCTCAAGTGTCTGTTGGACTGACTTGAATATGAACACGTCTTATTTACTAAACATTGGCCACCATTTTTTTTCGGATTGCATCTTAGCAACCAACCAGGGGGAGATGGAGGGAAGAGGTGGCTCTCTTGTGCCTTCAGACAGATGTCCTAGGAACAGAAATGTTCCTGTCTTGGAATGGTGTGGATCAGAGCAGCAGTGTGGGCAGCATGCGCTATCAACTAACCATTATGTCCTCTTCAGAAGTTGGCCGTGATCTTTTCCATGCTATCCTGATAGCACACACTGTCCTTGCCCTTGACAAGCCCATAATACTCAAGCCCCATCAAGCAGCCACCCAAGACTTCCAAATGCTCAAATTTGCCTCACTCCAAATATTATTAGTATGTAGGTATCTAAAGCAAAATTACCATCAAGTCAGGTCTGGTGCATCTGCTTGTAAAAGGAGTAGCCCCCCCCCCCCACTTGTCACCCACTAAGAGTAATGAATGTCCAGTGGACTGGAGATGTGACTTTATTAGCTGAGTGCTTGCCTAGAATGAATGAGGTTCCATCTCCAACACCCTATGAAAAAGGTGTGGAGGTACAAGCTTTAACCCCAGCACCACGGAGGTGAAAGGTGGTGAATGAGTTCAAGGTCATCTCCAGCTGCATAAAGATAGGCACGGCTGGAGACAGTCAGAGGCATGTGTGGCTCTGTCTCCCAAAAAACAATCTCTGAAGTTTACACACTTACAATTGCCCATATTTGAGATCCCTTGTCCCAGAGATATACTACATTTTCCCAAGAGAAAAGACTACATCTTTTACAATGACACAGGGGAAACTTCTGGTGGGCTGGAAATATCCTAGATATTTGCTAAGGCATTTGTCTTATAGATATACTCATATGCCAACACCAACACCCATTGAGCTTTGGTTCTTAATTTTGACTGCCAGGGGGTTTTTTTTGTTGTTGCTGTTGTTTTGTTTTGTTTGAGACAGGGTTTCTCTGTAGCTTTGGAGCCTGTCCTGGAACTAGCTCTTGTAGACCAGGCTGGCCTCGAACTCCCAGAGATCCACCTGCCTCTGCCTCCCAAGTGCTAGGATTAAAGGCGTGTGCCACCTACCTCCCAGCTTGACTGCCAGTTTTTTTAGATTAACAAATGCTTAGGCATGGACAACCTTAATTAATGTTCCAAGAACCCATGGAAAGACAGACAAAGTAATCTATCTGTAATCTCAGGGCTCATACAGTAAGGTTTGAAAGGTGGAAACAGGAGAATCCCCAGAAACCTGTGGGCCACCTAGCCTTGCATACACAGTAGAAAACAAGAGATGCGGTCTCAACAGAAGTGGAAGTCAAGGATGGGCATTTGAGGTTGTTCTCTGATCTCCACATGTGCACCGTGGTATAGATATACTTGCACACACACACATGAGTATGCATATCACATAACACATATCATCCACATACATAAAAGATAAAAGAAATATGTAGGGTGTTTATGAGGTGAAGTTTGTGTGTATCTATGAGGGTTTTATTTCCAGAGGCAGTTAATTGAAGAGGGAAGACACTTGCTGAATGTGGACAGTGCCATCCCATGGCTGAGATGCTGGACTAAATAAAAAGATAAAGGAAAAGGGACCTGGGTGTGGTGACACACACCTACACTCTCAGCCCTTGGGAGGCAGCAGTGAGATCGTCACAACTTTTGGGCCAGTGTGAGCTCTGTAGCAGGTTCGAGACTAAACAGTGGTTTATAGAAAGACCCAATCTCTTTCTCTTTTTAAAGTGAAAATAAGGCAGCTGTGACAATCAGTGCTGTCAGCTTGACCGGCTCTAAAATCACCTGGGAGATGTGCTTCTGGGTGCGTCTGCAGAGAATTATCTTGATCACAATAATTGGTGTAAGAAAACCCATCTCAGTTGTGGATGATATCATTCCCTGGGCAGGGATCCTAAACTATATAAAACCTAACTGAACACCAGCACATATTCACTGTTCTCTATTTTTGGAGTGGGATCCAATGTGACCAACCAGACCCTTGCTCCTTCTACCACGCCTCTTTCCTGCCTGTTGCTATGCCTTTCCCACCACAATGAACTATACCTTGAACTGTAAGCCAAAACTCACCCTTTCTCCCTAAGGTTGCTTTTATCTGGGTATTTTAATAGAGCAACAAAAAAGGAACCAACACACCAGCTGATCACTGGCATCCTCCTTCCTGTTCTGCCAAGATATATTCAAACAGCTTCACACTTCTACAGGCATAAAGTCGCCTGATCAGCCAAGATGTAAATGAGCAGCCTTACTGTCCTGCAGTCATGGAGTCACCAGATCTGTCAAGATGTGAACAAGCAGCCTCACTGTCCTGCAGCCATGGAGTCACTGCTTCTGCTTCTTCCTTGCTACAATGTACCACCTCAAACTGTAAGCTAAATGAAATTCAGTCTCCTCTAAGTTGCTTCTTACCAGCCTTTTGGTTGAAAAGTAACTAATACAAATTTTCAGTGTTTGGTTATGATTCCATGACATATAAAGGATAGTAAAAACAATAAGGTAATATAGTGAATATTTTTCCCATGTCTGATATTAGACCAGGAGCCTTATGTACATATTTTTAAATAATGATGGTGGCAATGGTGGTGAGGAGGAGGATTATATGTCCATGTATGTATGATGTGGGTTCTGGGCTTGCTACCACGCAGGTGTTGAGGTAAGAGGACAACTTGAGAGTTGGTTCTCTCCTTCTACCTTGGGATCTGGAGCTCAGACTCATGTCCTTAGCGTCCATACTTTTCTCCCCAATAAGATGGCACATGTACATTATTTTTATCATCACACTGCTAAACGAGGTTAGTGCCATTATAACCACTGAACAGACCAGCACACAGAGATTGAAGGTGATGAAGCAGCTTGCTGAGCAGTTTTGGAAATGTCTATCAAACTTCTGTTCATTGAAAAGCATTTCCTCTACTATTCTCAACTGAGCTTCCTAGGACCTCAGGAGAAAAAGAAATACACGTGTGTGTATATATACATGTACACATGTACATATACATACAGTATACATGCATGTGAGTATCTGCACACACAAAAACATATATGAGCACCTATACATCAGAAATGCACATTTTCGGTGAACACGTGAATACACACAAATGACACAAACACACTTATGGAATTAATACACATAACACATGAATACACTAATATGCCCTTGTAGGTGAACATATATACTTACTTGCATACTGTATATAAATATTTGCACAATGCAAACTTGTGCAACCACTATGGAAATCAGTGTGGCGGTTTCTCAGTAAATTTGGGATCAACCTACCCCAGGACCCACCAATACCACTCTTGGGAATATACCCAAGAGATGCCCTATCATACAACAAAAGTATATGCTCAACAATGTTCATAGCAGCATTGTTTGTAATAGCCAGAACCTGGAAACAACATAGATGCCCTTCAATGGAAGAATGGATGAAGAAAGTATGGAATATATACATATTAGAGTACTACTCAGCGGTAAAAAATAATGAATTTTGCATGCAAATGGATGGAAATAGAAAACACTATCCTGAGTGAGGTAAGCCAGACCCAAAAAGAGGAACATGGGGATGCTCTATAGGAAACTCACCAAGGCCAGCTGGACTGGGTCTAAAAAAAGCATGAGATAAAACCAGACTTGCTGAATATAGCGGACAATGAGGGCTGCTGAGAAGTCAAGAACAATGGCACTGGGTTTTGATCCTACTGCATGTACTGGCTTTGTGGGAGCCTAGGCAGTTTGGATGCTCACCTTACTAGACCTGGAAGGAGGTGGGAGATCCTTGGACTTCCCACAAGGCAAGAAACCCTGACTGCTCTTCGGGCTGCTGAGGGAGGGGGAGCTGATTGGGGGAGGGGGAGGGAAATGGGAGGCGGTGGCGGGGAGGAGGCAGAAATCTTTAATAAATAAATAAAAATAAATAAATAAATACTTGCACACACTTGTACATGCATACATGAATACAAAAAATATGTAAAGTATACACTTGTATGTTGTTCTGTAGTTTCCTTCGTAAAGAAACATTTTCTCTAGAAGCAGGAAGGTGTAAACGGAGACTGTCTGTTCGTTCCCGGCAGCCAAGACCCAAATAATCACCCAGAAGCTGTATTAATTACAACACTATTTTGCCTATTAGCTCAGACTTCTTACTACTAGCTCTTATATCTTAACCCATTTCTACTATTCTGTGTATCGTCACAAGGCTGTGGCTTATCAGGTAAAGGTTCTGGCGACCATCTCCTTTGGCAGCTACATGGCATCTCCTTGACTCCTCCTATTCTCTCTATTTATCTCTCCCAGATTGGCTATATTCTGCCCTGCCATAGGCCAAGGCAGCTTTATTCATTAACCAAGAAAAGCAACACATATACAGAAGGACTTTCCACATCAGGAAGGAGGCTCAGAAACTCAGGACGTAAGCAACTTCACATGTCTGGGAAAACTCAAACTCATGTGAACCTTCAAGGTGTCTCCTGCTGCTTATAGACACAGTGAACAACTGCTGAGAAGAGAATCTCGGTTCTGTCAGTCTGCAGGGGAGTGAAGCTGCTTGCTCACATCTTGGCAGACAGGAAGTGGGGAGACGGGATACCTGGGCTCAGCTGGTGTCTTAGTTACTTTTTTGTTGCTGTGGCCAATTACCCAGACAAATGCAACTTTTGCTTACAGTTCGTCATGGCAGGGAGAGCTCCAGGATTGCAGCTTTTGTGGGCTGTGAGTTGTCACCAGTGTCAAGGTGGGCGGTTTGGTGATGCAGCTGCTTTTGAATCATTCATGCTCCTGTCAGTGACTCTTCACCCATACTCCTGCTAGTAAACCCAATAAAATCCCATTGGTTGTACAACTGTTACTTTGTCTGTGAATGGTTCCCTTTCTGGAAAGGATACACCTGTCTGCTGCATCCCTTCAGAAAAGGTCTCTTACACAACATGTGTGTAAGTGCATACATGCACGGACTCACATAGATGCATATGTGTAAATGCATGCATATACACACACAAGTATGTACATATACATCTATACACAGCAGTACATTAACATGTCTGACTGTACCCACACATGCACATATATACATGCACAAATGCACGCACACACATGTATACTTATTAAAGATGAGCTTTCAAACAGCTAACCCAGAACATTTTATATAGATGTTAACAAACAGATTCAACTCTGCCAAGGAAACAGACAGGAAGAGGGTACACCTGGATCAGCACATCTATGCACATGGTCACCTGGACATCTTCAGGGAGCCCTGGGGTCTGAGTCTGTCGAAAGCTTGGAGTGATGCAATGCTGTGGCTACCGACTGTGTGCCAATGCGTGCCATTCACACATTGCTTAGCCTATCAGTAGAGGCTATCACAACATGCAAGCCACTTATCCAGCCCTCAGTGAACATAAAGCATTGCTTAGAAGACTGAGCCATTCCAGAGCATGTGAAATATCATCTTTATGCCTGGTCAAGTTGTAAAACTCCACTTTTGCTTTTGAAAGATGAGCTCTCTTTCAAGGGGGTGCATTTGAAACCCATCTCTTGAGAGTTTGAGCTGAGACCAGCAGGCGTCAGGGCCCACCTTTCTACTGGGTGCTGGGTTTCCCCCTGACGCTCAGAGACTAGAGGAGTAGTGAAGCCTGAGCTACACATGGACCATTCCCTCAGAAGGTTGTCACCTCTGTAGCTGTAGCAACAACACTGCAACCTCCACCAGGCCCCCCAGTGTCTGCTTGGGACAAACAGCTCCTTGCCCTCATTATCTTCTTCCTCCCTGTCCAGGACTTTGACCTCCATCAGTCTGTGAGTTGGCAATGCACCAGTAAAGGAACTGGGGATGTCACTGTGCCAGCTCCCAGACCTGAATTCAGAATGAACCTGATATTCTACTCCAGTTTATCCACGGTGCCTGCTAAGAGATCAAACGAGCAGTTGGGAGGGAAGCATCTAACTTACCTTGGCATAGCTCACAGGCTGTGACAAAGACAGCCTCTCATCAAGCCCCTTTTGTTCCCTGATGAGCAGATTTGCTTCCCAAAACCATGTAGTGGCTCAGCGAATAAGGGACAATGTGTGTGTGTGTGTGTGTGTGTGTGTGTGTGTGTATTACATTCACCTACCACATTTCCATGAAATCTGCGAATATGAGATCTCATATGTGCACACAGTATGTGCATGTACATAGATGTGCCTATGGACATGTATATACATATATGCCCAGGCACACCTGTGAAGGTGTTTTGATTCTTGGCGCTAGTACTTCCCGCTAGCAACCCAAAGCACAGCCCTGAGACCTCATCAAGGCTGCCGTTCAGTGAACTTGGCTGGAGTTCCGTGCACTCTACGCAGTGAAAGAGTTTTTGTTGTGAGTTTCTCTCTGTGTATGCATTTTTTTAATGTCGCAGGCAGGCCACAAGGGAATGACAGTCCCGGGATTGAGTGCATGGAAGGAACGCAGGAGAAATACACGGGGCGAGCTGCAGTTCCCCAACGCAGCAGCAGTAATCAGCGGCAGGTTTGACTTGAGACTGCCAAATATCGTCCCTGCTGATAACTGTACCTTTTGTGAGCCGACGACATACAGGGTCTATACAGCATTGCCAGCGGCTTTTGTGGACAGCCCTGTCATAAGACCTCCACAAAGATCCAGTTATGTGGCTGTTGTTATGGGAACGGTACAATTATGGCCAAATTGAAGTGGCGAGGGGGAACAAAAAAAAGGAAGTGGATTGGGGGTGGGCAAAATTGCTATTTTCATCCAGACGTATTTTGGTTGATCACCTGGACTCGGTGCAAACAGCAATCAGGACAAACAGGTTTGGCTGCAGGAACTGAGAGCTGAGTTTATGCTTTTAGAAAAAGAGAGGTGCCTTTAGGAAAGGAAATGTCACATCCTCCTGTTTTCTTTGTCATTTAAAGATATATCTATTATTATTATTATTATTAATGGTGTGTGTATGTCAGGGAGAGAGAGACAGAGGGGGGATTATACACATAAGGAGACCAGAGGACCACTTGTAGGAGCCTGTTCTCACTGGGGATTTCTGGAATCTACTCAGTCCGGCTGGTAAGCACCTTTGCCTGCTTTTTTGGTCATTTTGCACAAGTGTTCTTCTTGTGCATCAGAGCTTGCACACTCAGTCCCGGGAGTCTCAGTGCCTCCTCTCTTCCCCAAACTCATGTCTGGGTTATGCCACTTTTGCAATTCAAGGTTTCTGATTAGCCAATTAAGCTTTGGGTAAATAATCCATGAAGCTTTTAAAGTACCTGTTGTGAAATATTCTGTTGAGAATGATGGTCATTCTTGAAGACAGAGGCAGAATCAGCCCAGAAAGAGAACATTAACAAAAAATTAAAAAGAATCACAGACATTTTAGAGTTGAACACTACATCAACTAGAATAAAATATCTATGGGTGGACTTGACAGCAGAATGGAGAGGACAGAACAGTTGAGCAGCCTTAAAGACTGAAGAACAGAAACTAAATTCGGCTTGATGGCTCATGGCTGCTACAGGGGTATCATTGCAAGTTCAAGGTTAGCTTCTGATCGATAATGAGTCAGGTCAGTCTGTGGTATAGAAGGAGAGCTTGTCTTAAAAACAAAAAAAGAAGAGTAGAAATTATCCAATATTAACAAAATACATGTGGGAACAAAACACTGGGTGGGGGGTAGGTAGTAAGCAGAAAGAGCAAGCTTAAAGAATCTGAGCACTATAACAAAAGATCTAAGGACCAATCATCAGAGTCCAGGGGAGGAGATGAGTGGAGCTGAAAACAATGTCGAAAGATCAGGGACGGGAGTTTCCCAATTCAAGGAGCAAAACAAATGAACAAAGGAGTTTAAAGGACTGAGTGAAAAGCAAGGGGTGATAGCCTATGTGTATGACTCTGAGAAGGCAGGAAGACTGAGAGTTCGAGGCCAGCCTCGGGTGTGTGATGGAGAACCTATCTCACAAATGAACAAGGGAGAGCAGTGGTTCTCAACTCTGCCGGTAGAATGGACCTTTCACGGGTCACCTAGGACCATTGGGAAACACAGGTCTTTACCTTATGATTCACAACAGTAGCACAATTGCAGTGATGAAATAGCAATGAAAGTGATTTTATGGTTGGGGTCATCACGACACGAGGAGCTGCATTACAGGATCACACCACTCGGCTGAGAACCACTGGGCTAGAAGGATGCATTAGTAAAGCCCTCACTACTCTTGCAGAGGGCCTGGATTCAGTTCCCAGGACACACATTGAGTGGCTCACAGACACCTGCAACTCCACTTCCAGAGGATCCAACGGCCCCTTCTGGCCTCCATAGACACCTGCACTCATGTGGCATATACACTCCAATCACATATACATAAAATAGCAATACACTTTAAAACCTCCAGGAACACAAGGTTCGGTAAGCCACAAACAGGGTAAGGCAGTGTAAATCTGTGCCAAAGCCAAGGTTACTGGAAAGGATTCAGCATGTCTGACCTAGAGGCTGGCTCCATTGCGTCTGACCTCACTTCCCTTCTTCCCAGCATTCTGTTCTGTCTACTCCACCCACCCATGTTCTGACCTATCAGGCCAAGCAGTTTCTTTGTTAATTAACAAATGAAAGCAACAGATAGACAGATGACCTTCTCACATTAATGGTGATAGCAAGAGAACTGTCGGCTACAGAGAGGGTCAGGAGATCCTCATCTGAGAACCTCCTCTTGAGTCTGCAACAGATGCTGGGGAGTGACAGAGTTGTAGGAAGTGGAAGGTGGGCTGAAGGGTGCTTCCTGACACAAATCCATGATGGAGGGGTACATTGTGTGTTGCAGCTGTTTGGGGGTCACACACTGCTTCTATAAATAATGTTTCACCCCTGTTCTATGAGTGAGCCCTATGAGCTCACTGATCTCACCACATTGGGCTTAATGAAATTGTTCTTTGATCTCTTGTTGGTGCCCATTGGGGGTGGGCAGGCAGCTGCCTCTTCCCCAGAAAAAGTCAATGTCGCTTATGGTCCCCCCACAGAACTAGGGTTAAAAGTCTAGGGGATTCGCCTGTCTCCACTTCCCAATCCTCGGGACAACCATGCCCAGCTTTTTACGTGGGTTCCTGGCATCAAACTTAAGCCCTCATGTTTGCACTTCAAGTGTTTGACTGACAGCTATGGCCCCAGCCCATCCCCAAAGTCATTTGCAGTCTATGCAGGCAACCCTGTTCTCACTCACCATGTCCGGCAGTGAGGGGAAACTTTCAAAACCTTCTCTGATTGAGGGCAAGGGTAATGAGATAACTGGACCCCATTCCAGCACCCCTCTTTTACACCAGGACAGAGGAGAGAGCACACCTGAATGGATCTTCTGAAAGCCATTGCGTGGGGATTGGGGCCACTTTAAAAAGACTTAATCACAAGATTGCCGACCGTCCTCCCTTCTCGGTGTCTTACCACCGCATCAACAGGACTCTGGGATAATAACAGTGCATTGCAGCCGAGAGCTCCGCAAGACATAGGCTCTTCAAAAAGAAGTTTCCAGGGAAACCCAAAGACAATGGAAGAGAGGAAAAAATACAGGGCATGGGAGGAAATGGAAGGCTCTGACACCTACAGCTCCGGCACACATTAAACACAGCTTGACGCCCTGAAGGATAAACATAAAATCTCACTAAAAAGCCTGTTTGCCTCTGTTCCCACTACCTGATACATTTAACGTCTGACTTTTAGTTGAAAATTACAGACATGCTAAGAGGCAATAGAGAAAACAGTCTGATGAGATAAAATGAGCATTGGAAGGGGGCTGAGACAGGATCCAGATGTTGAGATCATCACATCGGAAGTGCGAAATCACATAATGAATATACAAAGAGATCTGGTGGCCGTGGGGGGGAGGGGGCATACATGGGTAGGTGAGCAACATATGGTGGCATGGGAGACTGGATATGGCAGTGGAAAGAGCCCTGAAGAGAAGAAGAAGAAAAGAAGAAGAAGGAGGAGGAGGAGCAGATTGTAAATGATGGGACAATGGCAAACAGCTATATTCCTATAATGGAGATATCAGAAAAAGAAGACACAGAAAGAAGCAGAAGAAATACTTGAAATGCTAGCAGTTCATGAAAATTTTCCAAAATTAAGATTGATGACGGACCACATTCTTAAGAACCTCAGAGGTGACCAAATTAACCCTCAGACATGTGATAGCCACGCTTCAGAAAATTAAAGACAATGAGAAAGTCCTGAAGGAAGAAAACAGCTTGCCTAGAGAAGAGCATGGGTGACAAAGCCATCAGACTTCACTTTAGAAACCATGAGGAAAAAGGAGTTGAGTGGGGCCTTGAAGCACACCAGGAGAGATCGTTCATCACAAAGTGCTTACTGAGAATGAAGACCTGAGTTCAGTCCCCAAGACCCATGCCAAAAAGCCAGGCATGGCAGTGCACGCTTGTCATCCCAGTACTGGGGAAGTGGAGACAGACAGGTCTGTGGTACTCTCTGGTCAGCCAACCTAGCCAAATCTGTAGGTATCAGAATGTGAGAGACCCTGCCTCCAAACATAAGGTGCACAGTTCCTGAGGAATGACACAGGATGACCTCTGACCTACACACACACACACACACACTGTGTGTGCACACACACGCATGCACACATAAAACCCTTTAAATATGGAGAAGAAATACTATCTCAGGGGAATTCCTCACCATAAGATTTCCTGTAAGAAATGTTGAAAAATTCTTCAGGTAGGAGGATCATAACATAGGTGAAGAACTCAGATCTACATAAAGTACACATGGAATTGAAGAAGAAAGGACAATGTAAGTTTATTAGGGTTATCCTTAATCAATGTAGCAAATAACAATTTGCTCAAAATAAGAAGAATGAATTGAATGAAGATAACTTAGAAATAATTTGGAATTCACAATGGTAACACTGCAAGAATCTGAGAGAGAGAAATTGGGAACCCTCTGCTACAGGGAACCTACATATCCATAGTGATATTTGAAGGCGGATGTGGGTTATTTGGGAATGTATATTCTAAATTGTAAGTCACTTCTTAAGAAAGTATAACAGACATTCTAACTGGGAAGAGAAATGTAACCAAAGAATGTCCAGTTACAGCCAGAGAAAGTTGAAAGGCAGGGGAAAACCAAAAGAAAAGGAATGGAAGAGAAAGGAAGGGAGTGGAAGTTGGGGAAGGAGAGAGGAGAGGAGGGAAGGGGATAAGAAAGAAGAGACATAGAGGGAAGGAAACAGGAAGAGAGGGGAGGGGAGAGAGGAGACAGGAGAGGAAGGTATGATGGTTAGTTTTCATTTTGACATAACCTAGAATGACCTGGGGAGAATTATTGAGGAATTATCAAGATTGTATTGGCCTGTGGGCGTGTCTATTGGAGATTATCTTGACTATTAATTGATATAGATAAACCCAGCCCACTGTGGATGGCACCGTTCCCTAGGTAGGAGATCCTGAACTGTATAAGAAAGGAGAAAGCTACCTGAGAGCAAGCAAGCAAAGATGTGTTTATTCTCTGGTCTTGGCTGTGAATGTGATTTGCCTAACAGCTTGAGTTCCTGCCTTTACTTCCTGGGAATGACGGGCTGTAACTTGAAATTGTGGCAGAATAAACCCTTCCTTCCCTCAGTTACTGATTTGGACAGAGATTTTTTTTTTTTTATCACAGCAGCACAAATGAAACTAGGAAACAAGGGAAAGGAAGAAAAGGGAGAAAGGAAAGGAAGGGGGATTAGGAGAGGGGGATAAAGGAGAGAGGAAAGGGAATGGAAGGGAGGGAAGGGAAGGGAGGGGAGGGGAGGGAAGGGAGGGGAGGGGAGGGGAGGGGAGGGGAGGGGAGGGGAGGGGAGGGAAGGGAAGGGAAGGGAAGGGAAGGGAAGGGAAGGGAAGGGAAGGGAAGGGAAGGGAAGGGAAGGGAAGGGAAGATGAGACAAGAAAAATTCCAAATAGGGAAACAGCTACAAATGTGGCAGAAACTAGCACAACATTAAAAGTTCAGTTGGGAGAAGCCTCAGTTCCGTTGCTGTCGCTCTCATGAAGTCCTCTGGATCACAAATAATTGTTCTCATTAATTTATCCTTTCCATTCTTCTTCAGAAACACACACATACAGGGACACACATTAGCACATTACAATTCCCCTTCATAGCTTTGCTTTCTTAACCTTATATTCTGGAAATTATGCTAGCTTAGCTCTTAGGTTTCTTTTCACAGTCTGGGACCACACAATCTGCTCTCAGGAGTTAAGCAGGTTGGGCTTGACTAGCACTTGGGTGGGAGATCTTTTTTACTGTTGACACAGCTGTATCTCAGTCACTTGCATGGGGGTATTATTATTTAGTTACATTTTGCTATTAGAACTATGGGTGAAGGAACTAGCCTATTCACATAATGTTTCATAATTCATGTGCCTTCAGAATAAATTCTTCACAATGAGATTGATGGGATCAAAGGCTACTGCTTTACTGTTGGTTGACTGCCTCCAGGTCCCTTATGTAGGGATACTCCACTTTGTAGCATGGCCAGGAATGTGTAGGAAGACTTATATGCTACCTCTCCTTCAAAGTATCTAGGTCTTCCTCCTCCTACTCCTCCTACTCTTTCTCCTCTTCCTCCCCTTCCTCTCTTCTTCTTCCTCTTCCTCTTCCTCCTCCTCCTCTCCCTCCTCCTCCTCCTCCTCCTCCTCCTCCTCCTCCTCCTCCTCCTCCTCTTCTTCTTCTTCTTCTTCTTCTTCTTCTTCTTCTTCTTCTTCTTCTTCTTCTTCTTCTTCTTCTTCTTCTTCTTCTTCTTCTCCTCTTCCTCCTCCTCCTCCTCCTCCTCCTCCTCCTCCTCCTCCTCCTCCTCTTTTTCCTCCTTCTTTTACACAAGATTAAAGGTGTGTGTTTGGGTGACAAACATAATTGACAGAAAGAACTGAGAGCAGAAAGATTTATTTTGACTTACAGTTACAGAAGGTTTGGGCCATCCTGGTGAGAAGGGCATGGACCAGAAGCAGAGACAGGCTATACCTGCTTCCAGATGACTTCCTTTCCCTTCTTGAATTTCATTCATCCCTGTAACCCACGTTATGGAGCCACCCACACTCAGGAGGATATCCTGTTGTAAGCAATCTTTTCCAATAACACCCTTATCTTATATTTTGGCATGGGTGTAAGTTCACACGTGTCTGAGACATGAAGACTCAGAGACACATTGAGAATGAACTTAGCCTCTACGGCTGCAGGGGGCTCAGTCTCCGTGAACTGAAGCACCTTCCTCTCACCTCCCAGCATCTTTATTTTTTCCTATATTTACACTTTAGCTAGAAGATTTCCATATCTCAAAACTAACCGATACAATCTTCCAACAATACAATGCCAGGTGCAAATACCTGATTCATGAGGTACCTTGGTTTTCCAGTTTCCCCTGAACCAAGTTTTGCATAGGCTTTGTGTCCACAGGAAACTCTCAGTCAAGATTCACATAGGACAGCACAAAGGAAGACCTAGGGGCTGTGTGAAAACTCCAGGGCCAGGCCTGGTATAACCCAGCGGGGTTTCATGGCTCGTGGAGGTTACTTCCTCTGGTGCGAGGCTGTCGGGACATTATACCACACTTATCCATAAGCTCTCAGCTGTGCCTCATCAAGTCAAGTTGACAGCGAAGATTAACCACCAAAGTAGTCTTCATTTCTGTTCTCAGGGTGGCTTTAATTTCTTTGCCTCTTATTGGAGGGAAGGGTTGCAGGAGAGTGGGGTGGAGCAGAGAAGCTCATGTTATGCGTGCCAGGAGAGAAGACCTGAACTAGCTGACTTTCTCCTTCCTCTTTCTTCCACCCAAGCACCCCTGCCTAGGATGGAGTTCTCCAAACCCTTCATTACCTCTCTGGAGATTGTTAGGTATAATCTTATGAGGAGCCTCTCCACCGACACAAAATAACTCCAATCAAACCATATTAGACCAAATCAAAGATGCCTATTTCAATGAATGCAGCACTCCTGGGTGGTTGGGAGCATGGGGGGGCAGGGGGGATAGACAGAGAGGGAAAGACCACGCAAAACCCACGACCATGTGTTCTTTTTCTCTGCAGCAGTCTCAATAGCCTGTGGGAGTGGTCCTGACCCTCCCTGGGGAGGGGTCAGCATTTGGCAGGCTTTCCCAGAGGTGGAGTACGGCCCAAGGCAATTCCCAGGGGGAGGGGGCTTGAGATGGAGCTTTTTGATCCATTGACACCCCAAGGATGACTGCCAGGGGCTGGGGTGACACTTTCAACCCAAACACCCCAGAGTCCTTGGATATAGGGGTGTCAGAGGGCTGGGGTCTCACTTTTGACCAAATATTTCAGAGTCCTTGGATATAGGGGCATCAGCTCAAGTCTGGCTACTTCCTGCAGGCATGGGGTGACGTGGGAGAGGGGAGAGCTGGGAGTTGGGCTCATGCTCAGCGAGAGGTGTGGCTGGAGTGGCATCTGGTTTACTGTCATCCTGGAGTCCTCAGGCAGTTGTTTCTTGAGGGAGATGAGAAGGCAGGTGGCTAGGATAAGAGAAATATTGTTATTATTGACCCTATGAATGAGGGCTATCCATGGGAAGTTATTAACTGTCACAGTGCCCTGGTTGTACAGGTGAGGCTCGGGTGTATAACTGGGACACAATAGCAGATAAAACCAGATTTTAGTTGGCAGGTGTCTTTCATCCAGGAGAGTTGGTACCAGTGGTGAAGTCCCAGGAGCTGGTGTAGAAGTTGACATTGTCTGGAGAGTGCTTTATAAGTTGGTCTTGGCCCAAGCAGCAGGAATGACCTGTAAAATATGTTTGAAACTGGCTGGAGTTAGCGTTTACATCTTGGTGTCATAGCAAAAGGCTATTGCTTTTTGGATACACCTTAAACCTGTTAATCTTGGACTATGACTCTTGTGAAAGAGGCACACCTGTCCGTATTTTAGCAGGAAACTTCATTAAATGTCATAGGTGAAGTAATAAGTTAATTACCTTAAGTACCTTAAATTATCAAATGCCATTAGACAGATCTGAGAGGGATAAATGAATAGAAATGAGACAGCTTTTTAGCTATGCAGGCAATCCCAGATCCTCTCCTTAGTCCTTGGAGAATGCCAGTCTTAGAAACAGTGCCTGCCATTAGCTGTTGAGTACAAGAGGCCCAAAGATTTTCCTGTGGGGGGAGGAGATTTAATCTACCTGGCTTGGCAGGATGAGAAGCTTGATTCCCCGAAAGGCATCCAGGAAGGTGAAGACATGGAAGGCCACTTTTTGCTGCATGGGTTGTTTTGCCAAACCCAAAGGCAAATCCTGAAGGTGCGCATCTTCTTGGGGGAGCTAAAGGGTGCTGCAGAAGCTGGCATGTCTCTGTGGTCTTTTGTTAAAAACCATACCCTCAGATCTGTAAAGGCACTTTATAGATTTTTTAAGGATTTTTTTTGTTTGTTTGTTTTGTTTTGTTTTTCGAAACAAGGTTTCTCTGTAGCTTTGGTGCCGTCCTGGAACTAGCTCTTGTAGACCAGGCTGGCCTCGAACTCACAGAGATCTGCCTGCCTCCGCCTCCCGAGTGCTGGGATTAAAGGCGTGCGCCACCACCGCCCGGCAAGATTTTTTTTAAAAAAGGCTGCCCAAGGGTGTTTTAGGAATTGGCTTGGAATCACAAGAAACCCATTTTAAAAGTCTTGCCCAATCGTGGAGGTCAGGTCTATCACAGTGTGTCCACCGGGACAGTCCTTGAGTCAAAAATGGGACTGTGAAAATTGAACAGCAGGCATCCCTGGCCATACAATCTTCATCTCAGTGAAATCCTGGCTTTCACTGCGTGTGTTAGGCTTTGGGCAAGGCCCGTGACTTCAGCGGAAAGCCTGAAAAGCAAATGGGTCCCAAACCTACCGGCCATGTACTTTAAAAAGGAGAACTCACCGAGATGAAGCCGATGGCAGTCTGGTGGAGAGTGTGCATCGGAAGGGCGTTTTCCAGCTTGCAGTTTTGGGCCCTGGGCCTGTAGAAAAAACAGACCCTTTTGGTGGGAAACTTCCATAAGTTAGGTATAATCTTACGAGGAGCCTCTCTGCCGAAGCAATGTAACTCCAATCATACCAGATTAGACCAAATAAAAGATGGCCACGTTTAATGAATGCAGCACTCCTGGGTGGTCAGGAGCTTGGCGGGAGAAAAGACAGAGAGGGAGAGACCATGCAAAACCCACGACCACGTGTTCTTTTTCTTTGAGGCAGATTAAATAGCCTGAAGGAGTGGTCCTGACCCTCCCTGGGGAGGGGTCAGCATTTGGAGGGCTTTCCTGGAGGTGGAGTCAAGCCCAAGGAAACTCCCGGCGGGGGGGGGGGGGCTTAAGATGGAGCTTTTTGCTCTATTGGCACCCCAAGGATGACTGCCAGGGGCTGGGGTGATATTTAATTGAAAGTGAGACCCCACCTTCTAACACCCCTATATCCAAAGAGTCTGGAATGTAATATTAAATTGGGGGCATCACCTGGGCCTGGACATGACACAGTAATGAAAACAGCTTGGTATTGCCATAAAAACAGACATGTGGACCAATGGAATCAAATTGAAGACCCTGACATCAATCCACACACCTATAAACACCTGATTTTTGATAAAGAAGCCAAAATGTTAAAAAGGAAAAAGGAAAGTATCTTTAACAAATGGTGCTGTCATAACTGGATGTCAACATGTAGAAGATAACAAATAGATCCATATCTATCGCCATGCACAAAACTCAAGTCCGAATGGATCAAGGACCTCAACATAAATGCAATTAGTTACATTGAACCTGATAGAAGAGAAAATGGGAAATAGCCTTGCACACATTGGCACAGGAAACCACTTCTGAAATATAACACCAGTAGCACAGTCACCGAGAGCAACAGTCAATAAATAGGACCCTCTGAAACTGAAAAGCTTCTGTAAGGCAAAGGACACAATAAATAAGACAAAACCACACCCTACAGAATGAGAAAATATCTTCATCAATCTGACAGAGGGCTGATCTCCCAAATATATAAAAAACTCAAGAAACTAGACATCAAAATACAAAATAATCCAATTAAAACATGGGTACAGAACTAAACATAGCATTCTCAGCAAAAGAATATCAAATTACTGAAAGACATTTAAGGAATTGCTCAACATAATCAAGTAAATGCAAATCACAATGACTCTAAGATAACATCTTAGACCTGTCAGAATGCCTAAAATCAAAAACACCAATAATAGCTTATGCTGGCAAGGATGTGGAATAAGGGGAACATTCCTCCACTGCTGGTGGGAATGCAAACCTGTACAACCACCCTGGAAATCAGTATGGCAATTTCTCAGAAAATTGGGAATCAATGTACCTCAACACCCAGCATTACCACTCCTGGGCATATAACCAAAGGATTCTCAATCATACCACCAGGACACTTTCTCGACAATGTTCATAGCAGTATTATTGGCAATAGCCAGACCTGGAAACAGACTAGATGCCCCTCAACTGAAGAATGGATTTTAAAAAAATGTGGGACATTAACACAGTTGAGTACTACTCAGCTGCAAAAAGCAATGACATCATAAAATTTGCAGGTAACATATTTTAAGTTTATCTTTTCCCCAGTGGTTTGAGAGGTCACAATGATCACACACAAGTGTTTATATCCTGTATATGTCCTGTATATTTCTAGATCGTCTATGTTTTTTGCTTCTAATGCCACTCTCTTACTACAGAGGTGGTGTCTTATGCTTTCATATCTAAAGAAGCACCTCATCTTTATCAATATTTTATATGATTTTCCTCTTTTTGCAGTTTTCCTTTTCATTTGAATATACAAATCAACTTGTCTAATGACATTACAAGAAGTTGGTATTTTTAAACATTTTTTAAACTTTACTTCTTTATTTATTTTGGGTATATGTGCATGTACCCATGTCATGGCACATAAGTGGAAATCATAAAACAACATGAAGGAGTCAGTTGTCTCCTTCCTGGGGATTAAACGCAAGTCTTTGGGTTTGGTAGCAAGTGCCTTTATTCACGGAGCCATCTTGCTGGCCCAATTTGCTATTTTTATAAACCATATTAAATTCATATTTTATGATGCTGAGATGTCTTGGTTACAAACAAGAAATGTCTATCTACTTTAGACTGTTTTGTGGGTGAGTTGAATCCTTGGTTACAAATACCACATTGTGTGCCCAGTATGATAAATGTAAATAGATCTGAAAAGGAGAGAATACTGACAGCATAGAAAGCAATGGTAGAGAGGCAAACACCACACCAGCACTTGATGGCAAGAACCATAAACCTGATGAAGAAAAACAATCATCAGGAATAACTGTACACCCAGAAGAACTAGTACTACTTGAGTGTGAGGGCCAGATAAGGCTATTTCAACATTTAAAAAAATAAAAAACATGAAGGCAGAGTTAAGCAGGTCTCTTAGTTCAAGGCCAGCCTGAATGACAGCATGAGTCCTGAGACAGCCAGGGTTACACGGAGAAACCCTCACTCAAAAAACCAAATTAAAAATATTGTAGAATATTTGTACACTGTGTAAAGGTGTATTGCTATGATATATGTAATAAAAAAAAAGCTGAATATCTAGGCAGGAGGTATAGCAGAGATGTCTGGGGCAGAGAGAGAAAGTAGGAGGAGAAATTTAGGCAGGTGAGAGAGATGCGAGGACACAGGGAAGAAGCAGGATGGGCAGTGTGTGACAGAATGTAGATTAGTAGAAATGGATTAACTTAGCTTACAAAAGCTTGTTAAAAAACAAGCCTAAAGCTAATGCCAAGCTTTCTTAATTAATAAGTCTCCATGTCATTATTTGTGAGCTAACAGAACAAAGAAAAATCCAACTACACGTGGCACCCAATGTGGAACCTGAATATACAAACAAAGGGCCTGAGAAAGCTAAGAAAAGTTCTGGACAAAGCCATGAGTGGCTTCTTAGTTCTGCAGTCTCTCATGGCAGGCCAATGCTTGGCATACTGAAGGACAGCTACTGGCCACTGCCTGTTGGTTGGAGCCAGTCACCAGCACCATGCGCTAAGCTGAATCTGTGGCTGACGTGGCAGTTTAATGTTTGTCCTACATGGTCAGAGAACACTGAAAACACTCAGTAACCCATGTCCAGAAGACACACAAGAAATACCTCTGGAAAGGTAAAGGATTTTAAAAATGTGTTCAGATGCTAATGAAAGAAAAGAAAATTGGTATTAGCAGTCATAAAAAATCACTTAAGATAATAAAGTCTTTAAAGAAAGAATAAAGTAATATAAAAAGAATAAGTCACATGAAATACACAGAACGTCTGGATCTTGTATGGTGCTTTGCTGATTTTAATTTTTTAAATGTTAATGTACAAGAAACAATAGCTACTGAGAGACATTGGATTATGGATAAATTAAGCCAACCTATATATTTTAAGAATGTCTTAACTTCAAAATGGAAGTAAAAATATGTTAGGTCAGAGAAAAGGTTATGCTTTTGTTTCCATAGGAAACATAAAGTTATGATTCTCTTCAAAATTAATGAAGATCAGATTTGATTGGGGGGACCTCCTGAGGATTTTGGCAGCAGACATGAAGTAAAAAGCCAAGAAAGACAACAGGACAGGTGATGTATATGCTGATCCCTCTACTAGGGAACAGCTCTGAGACTGGAAGAGACATGATAGATTTTGTTAGCTACTGAGTCCCTATGAGTTACTATTTCAAGCCATTCTTTGATATGGCATGGATAGAGGATTATTTATATAGCCTGAAAAAACTTATAAATTGACAAATGCATTTTACCTGCTCAAACATGAAACAAAAATTGTCTTTAACTGACTTGTGCATTCTGCATATTCCATACTTGCATTAATGCATATACATATTACCTTTAAAAGTTTATGTGTTTTTAAAAATAAAGGACAAGACACTAATAAAGACAAGCAGCCCAGATCATCCAGTCTCTCAGAATATCTCTGTTGTAGTTTCCTCAAAAATGCATCCAGAGCAACTTCAAAGTTGCTAGCTGAGATGATCCAGCCTCACAAACTACTCCAGCCATCACACAGAGACTAAACAAAAAACAACATAGCTAGCTTTCCCAGGACTTGACCACTATGCCAGTTTTCTCAGGGTCCCCTAAAGATGCCTTCACCCCCAAACAACATAAAGAAGTTTTTAAAATATGACGCCCATATTCCGAGGAAGTGGGTGGGTGGTTTTTTTATCATATGGTAGATTATTATTGTCATCATTTGGGGGGGGGTAACAAGTTGTTACTGGTCATAGTAAGGAAGGAAACTAAGCAAAGGAGGCTGGATTTAAGGATCTCTTTCCAAAAAGAAAAAGGGGGTTATATAGAAATGATAGGATAAAAGGATAGATTATTGAATCTGCTTTAACAAAAAAACACTATTAATCTCAAATATCTTACATTAGTATGGATTTTGTATATTGATACAAATTTAAGTTTATTTCTGTTAGAATACACTCTACACATGTTTCTACTCTTATTAAGACATTTTTGTATATTGATACAAATTTACAGTTATTTTTAATATTATATATATGTTTCTATTCTTGTTTAAGGTATTGTACTTATACAGATCATTTTAAAATGTAATGTAAAGTTCTAATTCTTAAAAGCTATTTAAGGTAATTAAAAATATGGATGATTAGTTAGTCATTTATATAATCAAACTTTTAGTCATGTTAGATATGTTTCAAGGTTAAACAGATATATTTTAGATAGGTAAGTGATCTTCAAACACTTCAGAGACGTACAGAATATGATATTTAAGATGTTTTAATAACCTAAGGCTTTTCATGACAGTGAGACACATCTGCTCCTGGCAGCACCAATGTGCTTCAAAGGATGATGGGTATTAAAGAACATCATTATGAAGTTTATTTTTATGGTGACAAAGTTAGCCACTGCCCTTGCCTCGACAGTTGATAGTGTGCTGTCCAAACTGAGCAAACAGGACACACATAAAAGCCACCTGCCGAACTTTGCCACGACAAGGTAGAACAGTTCCTCAAAAGTCCTGCTTCATGGAAAAGTCTGTTAGATATTCAAGGCCTGTAGGCCAAAGATGGATGCCCCAACATTGAAGAGGAACCTTGGGTGACTATCCAGGTCACCAATGCCAGATGTCTCTGTCATTTCTTAGTTTTGGGAGTTGCTTGCTCTGTACTTCTCATTTAATCAGGTAATATATCCTTCTTAGGTTTCTGATGGGATTGAAGATACAGTTATAATTTTATAGCTTTAATTGTTACCAAGTTCAGGAAAAAAAACTCATGAAAGAGTTGAAAAATATATATGGCTGAGAGACATAAAAGCTTATATTATTTAAGCAAATATTTTGAGGTCTAAAAAGATAGTTTGGGGTTGGTAATATAAGTTAGGATAAAAAAGTAAATTGGGCACAAAACTTTGGACTCACCAAAACAGAATAGATAATAAGACATTTTCTCTGAATTTGTCAAGTACAGATAGACTGGACATTATAAATGTAATTCTTACCTGATAATTGCTCTTGTTATATATAGTTTTACTATGTTAGAGTTAAAACCTTTCCTATTTATTTAGATAAAAGGGGGAAGTGTTGTTGGTGTATTTGCACACTGTGTGGGATATTTGTACACTGTGTAAAGGTGTATTGCTGGGATTGGTGTAATAAAAAGTTGAATATTCAATAGCTAGGCAGGAGGTAGAGTCGGGACTTCTGGGCAGAGAGAGAAAGTAGGAGGAGAAATCTTGCCAGGTGAGAGAGATGCGAGGACACAGGGAGAAAGCAGGATGGGAAGTGTGTGACAGAATGTAGATAGTAACCCAAAGATTGGTGGCCCAAAGAAAAATCTGATTACGTTAAAAAAAAAAGTGAAGCAAGTTTATGTCCAGATGACCTTCTCCTGAGAGAGCTACTAAAGGGTGAGCTTCTGCAGCGAAAACAATGCACTCTGACGAAGGAACGGGAACAATGGTAAGAAACAACATCATTAAATATGACAGCGAGTCTTGTGGGGTGCGTGAGTCCACATCCATGCACGAGCATTCGAAGGCCACCTCAGGTGTCTTCTATCACTCTCCATCTTGCATCAGTTAAGTCAGGATGTGACATGAACCTGGAGCCCCCCATCTCAATGGACTGGCTAGCCAGCAAGTCCATGGGCTCCACCTCTCTCCTCCCTCCAGCACTGAAGCTCTTGGTGTGCCTTATTCACACCCCACTTGTTCCTCTGTGTGTCTATGATTGCTGTGCCTTATTCACACCCCACTTGCTCCTCTGTGTGTCTGCGATTGCTGGAAACTGAACTCAGGTCTTCATGTGCAGCAAGTGATTGACCCTCTGTTCATTTTCCCAGCCTGGCGAATCTTAACTATTGACTCTGAAACCAACTCTTATAGAGACAGTCTTGAAGTCTGCAGAGGAACAAAGGTGGGAACTGTGAAAGAAGGGACAGAATTCACTGTTTCTGCTCTTGCTTGAGGTACAGAGACACCATGTAGCTTCAGCCTTATGAGTCACAGTGGAAGACCATGAATGATCATCATTTCCAAGACAGTAGAAGAAAGAGGTGATGAAGAAGAAAATATTGTGAACCCACAGAAATCAGGAAAAAAAGAAAGGGAAACATAATAAGCAGGAAAACACAAAAGAAGATGATAGAATTAAATTAAATTTGAATGTATCCACAACCACATAAATGTGATTCAGTTAAACTGGTTTTTTTTTTTTTTTCTTTTTTCTTTTTGTAAGACAAGGTTTCTCTGTGTAAACAGTCCTAGCTGTCTTGGAACTAGCTTCGTAGATGAGGCTGGCCTCGAACTCACAGAGATTTTCCTGTCTCTGCCTCCCAAGTGCTGGGATCAAAGGCGTGCACCACTACCACCTTAAACTGGTCTTTTACATATCAGATTGCACCGAATTTAGGATACTAATATACACTACCTATAAAAACACATGCTTAAGATCAAACATACTTACTTGTGCATTGGAGGTTTTGCTTTTCTTAGCTCTAGACAAGGATTTACACCTGTCTCTGTTTTTGGAGACATCATCTCTCTTTGTATCCCAGGCTGTCTCAGCCTCCTGAGTGCTGGGAATACAGGTGTGTACAGGGAAAACACCCTGTTTGGTGGAAAACTTCTTATGCCATACACCTGTTGTACCAGTGTTGGTGATTGATGGGATGGTGTCGTTGATGTTCCTATAGTGATGGCCTTCCTGCTGTGACCAGCCTTGAATTTTAGAAGATTAAGGAAAAGATCCCTTAGGCACTTCAGAGAGTCCTCCAACTTCTAGCCTTTTTGTATGTCTGTATGCCCAGATGTGGTGTGGGGGGGGGGCACACACACACATAGAGTCCAGAGAAACTCAGCTGTCATTCCTCAGATGCCATCCACTCTGCCTGGACTAGGCAAGCTGGCCAGCAATCCCAGAAACCCACACATCACTTCCTCTCCAGTGGCAAGATTACAAGACCGAGCCACAATGCCCGGCCCTTGTGTGTGCTCTGGGGATTGAACTCAGGTCCTCGCACTTGTAAGGCTAGTGCCCTTGTAAGGCCAGCACTTCACTGACAGCCCTCTCCTCACTCCCCTCACTCTTTAAATGGGCAGCCATCCAACCAAGTGGCAAACTCGCCTGGCTGGTCTTTCACTCATTCTACTACCTTCCCCCTTTAACCTGCAAGGGCTTGGACCTCCATGATTCAGTGAGAACTCCTGCTAACAGCAGACTTTCTATAAAATCCTGAGAAGCTCCTTCCTCCTGCCAAAGTTGGAGAACAAAAACCATCAGGCCTTCTGCAACCACCTGCATTTCTCTGGCTAAATTAGCACAACATGCCTCCTGCACTCAGACTGCCTTTGATGTCTGTCCCTCTATTTTTATTTACCTCTCTCTCTTTTTTTTTCCCATTTGCAGTAATTGAGAAACAGAGGACCAGGGACTACTTGGGAACAAAAGCCATTGCTGTGACCCAGAGGCGAAGCCTTCCTTCACCGTTCACAGAGCCACCAAGCAGGGTGTACCACAGGGCTGCCTGTCTCTTTCCTCGGGTACTAGAACAATTAATTAATTAAATGCATGGACATGACTTCTATTGGAGGTGATCTTATTTTGACTGACAGTCACATGCACATACAGACATGTCTTATGCTGCAGTAGAACATGGCTTTATTTAGAATGTGTTATTTATATCTTGGGTGATTTCACTCCTAAGAAACTGAGGGAGAGAATAAGGAGATAGTGGGACAATGTACAGGAGGGTTGCTTCATATATATATATATATATATATATATATATATATATATATATATATATACATATATATTTCTAGCAAAAGGGAAAGAGCCTAATGCCATGGCAATTTGACTGTCACCCCAGGCTATGGTAGAATTGAGATGCTTTGGAGATCAGTCAAGGGTGTGCTGGGGGCAGGCATGGAGCCAAGGGCAAAGCCAAGGTTAGCAGCCTGGGCTGATTTCCTGTGCTAGGTTGGGTCTTCATTTGACCTTCTTTCCAAGGCTGGGAGCGGATTTGAGGTCAGTGTGTGCAGAGGACACAACAGGAGTGAAGTATCTCAGAATTAGCACTCTCCCTCCTGGCAAGTCCTGCCAGCCTCTGAGCATGCCACTGCGGAGACTGCAATAAGAAAAATAATGCCTAAATATCACCACGTGTCTGTTACATGTCGGGAACTTCCCAACCTAATCTCACTTCACCTTTAACTTAACTCTGTGAAGAACATACTGGAATTGTCTCCAGCTGGGAAACTAAGACTCACAGAGGTTAACATTTGCTTAAAGTGGCCCAGCTGGGCATGCTAGAGATGGGTTCTGAGCCAAGGCAGAGGCTGACTTTCCCTGCTAATATTCATTTTCCTTCCTCCCTTCCTTCTTTCCTTCCTCCCTCCCGTCCTTCCTTATTTTTTTCTTTCTTTCTCTCTTTTTCTTTCTTTCTTCTTTCACATGTATTTAAGAAATAGCTTCACATAGCTTATATGCTCTAGCATTGAACCAGGGCCCCAGTTCCTCAGTGGGGGATTCCAGGCAGATGCTCTACCACTGAGCCACACCCCAGCCCCTCACTGGGGGATTCTAGGCAGGTGCTCTACCACTGAGTCACACCCCAGCCCCTCACTGGGGGATTCTAGGCAGGGGCTCTAACCATGAGCCAAAGCTGGCCTCAAATTTGTCATCCTTCTGCCTCATTCTTCTTTTTTTTTTTTCTTTTTTTGGATTTTCAAGACAGGGTTTCTCCGTAGCTTTTGGTTCCTGTCCTGGAACTAGCTCTTGTAGACCAGGCTGGCCTCGAACTCACAGAGATCCACCTGCCTCTGCCTCCCGAGTGCTGGGATTAAAGGTGTGCGCCACCACCGCCCGGCTCTCCCTCAGCCTTCTGAATGCTGAGATTACAGCTCTGTATCTTCTGGCTGGCAGCCAGAGCTCATTCACCCCCACAAGTTCCCTACTAGGCAGATACCAAACCCTTTTTGGCAAGGAAGTCAGAGCCTACATTGGAAGCCACCACACAGCAAAGTTTGCATAGCCATTTAGCACACAGCGTGTGTGTGTGTGTGTGTGTGTGTGTGAGAGAGAGAGAGAGAGAGAGAAAGAGAGAGAGAGAGAGAGAGAGAGAGAGAGAGAGAGAGAGAGAGAGAGAGAGTTAATCTAACTGAAGAACACATCTGGGCTCCAAGTTTAGCCATAACACACTTCTGGTGTAAGCAGTAGAGATGACAGAACACGCTGGCACACGCCTGTGACCCAGTACTAAGGAGGCTGACCCACAGCAAAAGCCTGTCTCAAAAAGGAGGAGGAATAAAGGGAAGGAAGGAAGGAAAAAGAAAAGGCAGAAAAATGAATGGCAAATGATGTTAATTTAAAACAGACTCCCAGATCTCAGCACACAGGAGGGCTCAATTCTTGATAAAGTTCTCATGCTGGCCCTGTTCCTTTTTGGAGTGATCTCTAAAATCACAGTGTCACCCAGCTAAAGGGACTTCAAGGGAGGTGACTTGTTTGCAGAGGGAGGATGATCTGATGGACACTGATCTTATTTTATCAATTGATTGGCTGATTGATCGTTTTGTTTGTTTGTGTGGGGGAGTTAATTTTCTTTTTTTGTTTTCTTTTAAAATAGGCTAGTCTACGAATCACGGTGTGGTTCAGGATGACCTTGAATTCTCGGTTCTCCTGCCTTTACCTCCTCGTGCTGGGTTTGCAGGTATGCGTCACCATGCTCGGTTTAATCTTATTTTAATACAGGTGCCTATAAAAACTACCTTGGATCTGGAAACCTGTTCAACCAGACTGCCCCAATTTCTTACACAATAGCTATCTTAATGAAATCTCAAGTTCATTTACTTCGAACGCCTCTTAAAAGTAAAGGGACCTGTGTTCCCAATGCTGATGTTGAGTGGGCTGGTGACTTGGGGGTGACCCAGGGGTCAGTGGCCCTTCTACAGTGATGTTCTTGGAAGCAGACACACCTATTTGCCTTCTTCAAAGTAAAATACTCTTTGTGTACACGTGTGCTGGCATGCATGTGTGTGTGTGTGTGCGCGCGCGCGCGCGTGCGCGCATGTGTGTGCATGCATACACGTGGGCGGTGCATATGCAGATGAGAACACATGTGTGAAAACTGTTGGTATCCTTAGGAGTCTTTCCTCAGAAACCATCCATTAATTTTAGGAATCTCTCACTGAAACATGGAAAACAGCATTTAGGTTAAGTTGGCTCACCAGCAAGTCCCAGGTATCCTCCCGTCTCTGCCCCAGCGTAGGAAGCATAGGCATGTGCCAGCATGCTTGACTTTTTACATAGGTGCTGGGGATCAAACTCAGATTGTCATGTTCGCATGCAAAGCATTTTATTTAGTGAGCCATCTACCCAATTCGAGCCAATAAGTCTTTTCCACAGAAATGGACCACTTGGAAGTCCATGGGAACCCAGATCCTGTTACTGGCTTTCTGAAGCGTCCTCCTCTCCACGGAGGTCCTGTCTCTCTATTCACCTGCCCCGCAGAGAGAAGCCATCATCTGTGGGTGACAAGATGGTGCCACCTTGATGGTGAGAGGAGAAAGGGTAGCAGTGAAGATCCTAGGCTACCTGGGCTGAAGTCCCAGCTCGTGAACTTGGCCAGTATAAGTTCTTCTCTGGGGGTCATAATTTCTTCTGCAAAATAGGAACAAGTCGCTCACTTCTGTGGCCTTTCGTTGCATGGATTATATGGATCAAATCACCTGTGCTGTGCAACATGATCCAAATCGTGCTCTGGACAGACTCACACCTGGGGGATTTGGGATAGCTGCCATATGAATAATAGCACCAATACCAGTAAATGCTATTGTATTACAAAATGGAGAAATAAGTGTGAATTCTCTAATCCAGGAAACTCGCTACCGTTCCATTGTTATGGATGAATCTCCCCAGTGGAGACACTTTGAGATTTTCTTTTTTTCTTTTTCTTTTCTTTTATTTGTATTTTGTTTTTGTTTTTGATTTTTTGAGACAAGGTTTTTCTATGTAACAGCCCTGGAACTCACTTTGTAGACCAGGCTAGCCTGGAACTCACAGAGATCCACCTGCCTCTGCCTCCCAAGAGCTGGGATTAAAGGTGTGCACCACCACCGCTGGGTACTTTGAGATTTTCAACAGTACCTGACCTGTAAGGTCAGAGGCTGCCATAGGGAAGACACTGGCTGGGGATTAGGAGTGTGACAAATTAAGAACCAGCAGAGGCTGCAAGCCTGGGTAGCCTTGTGTGTCTCAGACAAGGCCACACAGACCCTCCATACTCCCAGAGTTTACCCATAAACGATGAGCACTGCTGCTTGTCTCCACTGATTAACGAGGACCCAAACACTTATTACTCCCTCTGTAGAGGGAGCCGGGACAGAGTGGCTTCTTCGAGCTCTCCTCACAGAGGCAGGCTAGCCGCAGGCTGCAAAACCTCCTGATGGTCCTCTCTTGGCACCTACCCACTTGCCTTTCCTCACCAGCTCTCTCTAACTTTGTTTATTTGTCCTATAAAAAAATACTTTTGCCTATAACCTTGAGGCACTTGGAGAGTTTGCCCATTTCTATCAAGCAGTTTCTTTGATGTTGCAGGAGTTGATGGTGTCAGAGCCTGGTCGGGGAAGTACTAGCAGCGCTAACAACCTAGCACGGTCTGGTCACACAACAGGCCTAATAAATGCACAAAACAAGGGTGGGAAGGGCGTGCAGGCGGTGCTCGCCTTTATTTTATTTTTTATCTTTATTTATTTTTTTGTTTTTTTGAGACAGGGTTTCTCTGTGTCTTTGGAGCCTGTCCTGGAACTAGCTCTTGTAGACCAGGCTGGCCTCGAACTCACAGAGATCGGCCTGCCTCCGACTCCCAAGTGCTGGGACTAAAGGCGTGCGCCACCACCGCCCGGCTGGTGCTTGCCTTTAATCCCAGCAGGGACAGGAGAATCTTTGAGTTCAAGGCCAGCCTGGCCTACAGAGTGAGTTCCAGGACAGCCAGGGCTACACAGAGAAACCCTGCCTAAAAGAGCAACAAACAACAACAACAACAACACAAACAGCAACTGTGAAAAGAGGAGAGGGAGATTTGTTCCCTGTGGACAAACTGCAAAGAGGAATAAAGCGCCCTCCCCAATCCCCCAAGTTCCGACAGGAAGCAAGGCTTCCTCCCACTGCCACCGCCACCGCCATGCCACCGTTGTGTCCCCTCCAGTCTGTCCTGCAAGGTGGTCTGAGAACTGTCAGAGAAGTGGGAGTCTCTTCCTAGGATACAAACCCTACTCCCCCACCCCACCCGTGCCGCAGGCTTCCAGGGTTTTTCTTCTCCCGGGATGAGATCCTTGGAGGAAGGAGGAATTCCAGTTTTTTGAGCAGCAATTTTTTCAGGGATCTGATGGTGGAAGGAAGGGGTAGACGTGTCTTTTTAGAACACTGTGGTTCTCGCCAGGAGGGTGACATTATTATAATTGCTTCTCCCTCACTCAAGCCCTAACCGCCCCTACCACCAATGCTCCCTCTAAATGAAGCTTTTCCTGCAAAATCTGTGATTGATTTTTCTTGAAGGGGGAAAAACATCTCCAAAAAAAAAAAATGGTTCTTGGGTTTGGGGAAGGTTTCTCTATCCTGAGAGGTCCATGAATCTCTCAGTTCATAAGATACAGAGCCCCAACTTTCTTTTCTTTTCTTATTTTTTTTTTTTTTTTTTTTTTTGAGACGGGGTTTCTCTAACTTTGGAGCCTGTCCTGGAACTCACTCTGTAGACCAGGCTGGCCTTGAACACAGAGAGATCCACCTGCCTCTGCTTCCTGAGTGCTGGGGTTAAAGGTGTGCGCCACCACTGTCAGCTGAGCCCCCACTGGACTCAAGAAAAGGGGTTTCTTAGAGGAGGTATGTCAAACGCTATCTCTTGGGAGATGAACAGCGACTGTGGTTCTGGACAGGGCATCTCCCCTCTCCCCGTGTGGCTTTTCCACACTCCTGTCTCACTCTTCTAATCCTGGGCACTCCTTTGAGTCTGGAGAGAAGGGCACTGGAGTTTCCAGGCTTTTCTCTCCCTTTACAGTGAACTGTAGAGACACGGATTATTACGGGAATGGAACTTGTTTATTAAGACAGGTCCAGAGGAACTTGGAGGCGTGCCAACCCTTCTGTGTGGCCTGACTCCAGAGGGGTAGGAAAGAACCCAGGGGTCCCTCTGTCTCCACCTCCTCAGCACTGGGATCACAAGTGTGCACCATCACACCTAGCTTTCTTGCTGTGGGTTCTGGGGATCAACTCAGGTCCTCATGCTTGCAAGGCAAGCACTGGGCTATCACTTCAGCCCCCAGTACAGAGAATCTGATTGGCTCCTTGACCCTAGCCTTTGCCTCTTTAGTCTAATCCAAAGTCAATATGACAAGAAACGCGGCTACTTTGACAACAATCCTGCAGTGGTCATCTTCTCTCCAAATGGGATACAGAGGGTTATTTCCAGAATACGCCTTTGTTATAATTTGAATACAAATTTAAAATGCTCTCCACAGGCTTGTATGCTGAACGCTTGGTTCCTGGTGGTAATACCATCTTGGAAGCTTTTAGAAACTTAATGAGATAGAGTCTGGGGAAGGAAGGAAGTTATCGGAGTGGGTCCTAGGAGTCAGTCTCTCTCTTTCCCTTCCTCCCCCCTTTCCCCTCTCTCTACTACCTCTCTCTGCCATGCTGTACTATATACCCCAGCTACCATGATGTTCTGCCCAGGTCTATGAGGCCAATTAACCGTGGGCTGAGCTATTCAAGCAGGTGTGCCCAAACATCAGCCCACATCCCTTTATGGAGGCTATGAATGCAGCCCATCTCAAAAGCATAAAGTTACTTAAAACATCATGATAGGTTGGAGACATGGCTCGGTGGGTAAGAGTACTCACTGCACAAGCATTAGAACCTGAGTTTGAGACCCCAGTACCCTTGTAGAAAGCTGGATATGGCTACACCCGCATCTGTAAACACAGCATTGTAGGGCGCAGAGACAGGAGGATTGATGTGCCTAACCCCTTGCTTAGCTCTGGGTCCAATGAGAGACTGTCTCAGAGGAATATGGTGAGAATGAGAGAGAAGGGTACCCCTCTGCACACACATGTACAAGTACGTACATCTGTACACACATACATGCTCATATACCACACACAACGCATATACATGCAAAAGCATATTTGAAAAAGTATATGAAAATCAATTGAGCAGTTCTTGCCTGTAGCCTTGTAGATAACAGCATTGTGCCATAGTGTCAAAGGTTTGGACAACCCTGGGAGCTGTGATCACAATAAATCTTTCTTCCTTTAAGTTGTCCCCACGTATTTCGGTCACAGTCACTCAAAAGTACTATATTAGTTACTCATTCAAGCAGGGATCAAGAAAGCCCTTCAATTTTGAATCTGATAAAACTGGGCTGTTTGGAAGTCAGTGTAAAAAAAGCTTCAGCCGCTTATTTGGTTTAGCCCGGCTTTCTGAAGCAGCACCTTTGCCTGTGGTGACATAGCACATGGAAGGTAATTGATCGTCTTTGTGTGGTTACAGTCCCCACTACAGGATGCTAAAGTTTCAACATGACCCTGAATAGGAGATAATTTTGCATCTATGCCATGCTCAACTGGACATTGTGTGTGTGTGTGTGTGTATGATTGTGTGTGTACATTAGTATATGTATGTATATCTATGCATATGTGTAGTAGGAGGCCACTTGTTCATTTCCCAGCCACCCAGACTCCTGAAATAACCACACAGAAACTGTATTAATTAAATCACTGCTTAGCCTATTAGCTCTAACTTCTTATTTGCTAGCTTTTACGTCTTAATTTAATCCATTTCCATTATTTTATATTTTACCATGAAGCTCGTGACCTACTGACAAGGTTCCAGCTGCCAGCTTGTGTCTTTCTCCTCTGGCAGCTCCATGGCTTCTCTCTGACTCTACCTTCTTTTTTCCAGCATTCAGTTTAGTTTTCCCTGCCTAGGTCTGTTATGTCCTGCTCTGCTATAGGCTCAAAGCAGTTTCTTTATTCATTAATCAATAAAGGCAACACACATACAGAAGGACCTTCCATACCACATATGTGTATGCATAAGCACGTATATATAGGCATATGTGTATGTATATGACCTTTGAGGCTTGCTGTGAGGCCAGTCAGTGTAGCTGAATCCATGAGCTCCATGTTCAGCGAGAGATGCTGCCTCAGAAATTAAGGTGAAGAGGAAGATACTCAGCATTGACTTCTGGCCTCCACACCCACTGTATATGAATGCATGTCCACATTCGTGCTCATGCACGTGCATGCACACACACACACACACACCCCTGTACTTTTTGCCAGTGTTGCAGCATGAAAACCCCCTTTTTCTTTGACTAGTTTCAGCATTTGCAGAGTTCGCTCTGATGGCACGATGGTTTGTTGAATAATACAAGGGCAGCCGCCAAGGTAAAATAACGAGGAAAGGTCTGTGTGGCTGAGGTGGCCTCGCAAGGACCAAGTCAGGGATTCCCAATTAGGGGTTCACAAACAATGTGAAATGGCATGTTCTGGACAGACCTGCTGATAAGAATGTTCCAGCTAATTAAAATGTCACGGTTTCCTGGTCGCCCGAAACTTATCATCGGGTTGGAAGGTAACACTTGTCTGCTGGTCAGTTCCTGCTGATAAGAAGTTCTGTTTGACAGTTACAGAGGCCTTTGATAAATAAAATATGGGGAAACAGATGAATTATTACTTAATAAATGCAGTGTTGTCGGGTGACTTCCAGAGAGCAGAGGTAAACTGGCAGCTGTCGAACCAGCTGACGGGTGGAGAACTTCGACTCTGCCTACACAGGACCGGAGACTGTGTTTTATTAATTCAAGCCGGCGCATAAATAAGATCTACTCCTGTACAAACAGCTCCTCTTCTCACGTGTGTGTGTGTGTGTGTGCACCCCAAATGCAGACTGTAGCTCCCTGTCAAAACTGCCTAACTGGGACTGGAGTTCTCAGTGGATAAAGTACTTGATGCCCAAGCATGAAGACCTGAGTTCAGATCCTCAGTAGCCACTTAGAAGCCAGTTGCAGTGTTGTGTCTGTAACCCCAGCACGGAGGAAGTAGAGAGCCCCTGAGAACACTGGACAAGCAGTCTAGCTGAGTCCGTGAGCTCTGGGTTCAACAAAAGACCCTGTATTAAGAAATAGACAACTGGGGAAGACACCCAACCTTGACCTCTAGCCTCTTAATACATGTACACATACCCTGTATTCAATACAAATAAGCACACAGTACACACACACACACACACACATACACACACACATCTGGCCACCTGGGCTGCATGTCTCGCTATTGTTGTCTGCACTGTAAGTTGCTGACAGTTGATAGAACATCTGGAGACCATCCTCTTCTGACCCTCTCACATGTCACAGTGACAGAGGCCATGCATGAGCCACCTACACTGTGTCCTCTTGTCTCTGTTAAAACTAGGAAGATTCTGGGCATGGTGATGTGTCTCTGTCATCCCAGCACCAAGAGACAGAAGCAAGAAGATCCAGAGTTCAAGGATGGGATCAGCCTAGGATGATACCCTGTCTGATAAAAGAAAGGGGGAAGGTGGGAGAGAAGACAGCTGGGAGGGAAGGAGGGGAGAAAAGGCTCAGGAGATGGTTTAATCAGCACAGTTTTTGTTATGCAAGCATGAGGCCTTGAGTCTGGATCTCCAGCTCCCACGTTATAACTGGGTGGGGTTGCACCTGTCCATAACCAAGTTCTCGGGACAGGAGGACCCATGGAGCTTGTTGGCCAGTCTGGAAGGTTGGCGGGGAGACCCTTCTATATAAGGCAAAGAAAGAGAAGTCCAACCTCTGGCCTACACACAAACACACACACGCACACACGCACACACACACACACACACACACACACACACACGCACCCCACTTAAAAAGAGAAAAGAACTGGGAAGAGAGGTCAGGCAAGAGTCACATAAGAATATTTTTCTCCTGGTCTGTTTTATTTTTTACTTTCCTCTGGTTCCTCTGATGGGTCAGTAAACTACCGCCTGGGCTCAGTCTGGACCAGCATTCACGTCTGTAAATGAACTTTGGTTACATTTTGTTTCTTTTGTTTTGTTTGCAGTCCTGAGGATGGAGCCTAAGGCCTCGTTGGCTCACCCGGACTGGTAGGAGCTGGTTCCCTCACCGAGCTGCAGTGGGAATACAGCAGTTATGTGTGGCACATCCGTGAATAACACAGATACGGCTCCTGGCTTCCGAGCGACAGTTCTGTGGGGGCATATTGAGCTTCTCTGAAATCCAGCTCCCCCTGGTCAGAGAAGAGAATCCTAGGAGACAGAACCTGCGCCATGGCTTCTCTCAGCAACCCCCCACCCACACTCCAGAGTAATGTCCTTAAAACAGGGTCAGCCGCAAGGACTAGATGTCCACAGGCCCGCTCCACAGTCAGTGAGCTCACTGGGGATGAGAGGATGAGGATGGAGGAGGCTGAAATGGGGAGAGCCTGGGGGAGATGAGGCCATAGTCACTTTGACTTTGTTTTCCAACTTTTGTGCCACCAAAAGGAGAGCA